>NC_084973.1:19642566-19778428 GCF_963691925.1 Scomber scombrus
TTGGATGAAGTATGTGGGCGTGAGAGCCACTCGTATGTACATGGCGAGCACGCCAAAGTTAGTTGAGCCCTGGCAGACACGCCCTTTGACCTATGGATGCGCAGAGCACAACTTAAGCTCAGCTAGGTCTGGAGATGTTGCGTACCTAATTTGAACTTGATCGGGCAAACGCTGTGGGAGGAGTTAATTTTAGGCGGGAAAAATCAAAACCAAAATGGCCGACTTCCTGTTGGGTTGAGGTCATGAGGTCAAGAGGCTTTTTTGCATATGTGGGTATAATACATATGTGTACCGAATTTTGTGAGCATAGGACAAAGTTAGCAAAATTCCCTATGGGCATTTTTGGACTTTGTAGGGGACGCTATTCCGCCATTCTGCGTCGACCATGTGCGACCACCCAAAAATATCGAATTTCGGATGAGGCCGGACGTCCGTGCAAAAGTATAAGCATTTTCGCATTTGGGAAAGGGGCGAAATTGGGGCACGAAATGTCGGAAGAATAATAATAATAATAATAAACATTACAATTTCAATAGGGCTTTCGCCAGGCGACTTGCAGTCGCCGCTCGGGCCCTAATAACAATAATAATAATGAGTGGGACTCATATATTCTACGCTGTCATTCAAATACAAACATCAATAGAGCAGAGCAGTGAACTCAGCTGACAAACACACACTGCAGCATTAAACAAGAAATTACGAATCTGAGTTGAAGAAAGTAACTCAGTGTTCAGTCTGTTTTACCTCAAATACCTGGTGCCCGCTCAGCGTGATTTCAAAAAATTCAAGAATCTATGAATATGCAAATAAGTTTTATCTCATATTTATCTGCTGGACACAAGATGTTTCCTACTTCACAGTTGAGTAATGGACCAGGATTGCCTCCTAAATTATTGGTGATGTCACAAATCATGCTCATCCGCCCCTTTAAATTGGATTTTTAATAAGCTCAGAGAAATATTCCAATTTCATCAGATGAATGGGAAATTTGCCTTTTAGTATCATAGTCTGCACATTCATCACTCTGCACATTAAAACCCAAACATAAAACTGCAAGAACAAGAAGAAATACACATTTTTGAGTGGAAGAGGACTTTAATAACAGCACAGCAGAGCACTCTGCCTCCCCTCATTTTGTTATTGTCATACAAGCAGGAGACTGTAAGATGCTTTCAAATTAATTAATGAATTAATGAATTAATGCAGTTAACTTTTTGAAATAAAAAGTCTGAGGATCATTTATCATAATTGCAAATGTTTCATATTGTATTTCAGTGGAATAAGGACACCAGTGAATGATTTGGCACACAACATACTGGAGCAAGAGACAATACAGTTGGTGGAATCCAAAATACCTTTCCTGAATATAAAACTTGAAAATTCATCCACCATCCCCTCTCTCCTCACTCCCCATTCTTCTCTCTTTCACAGTCTCTCTCAGTCACACAGTTATATAATCTCAGATTTCTTATTCATGTCAGCCAACACTGACTTGGCCACTAATACGGAATGCAAAGTTAAAGCTGAGTCATATAACCAAGGTCCTGTGTAAATCTCTAATGGGGTGGGTGAAAAAAAAATCTATTCACATAAGAATCTTGATTTTTATCTCATATGATTCTGAATCAATTCAAAAATGTAAAAAAAATAATTAACATTAAAAAAAACTAGATTTTGTGAATCTAAAAAAAAAGAAAAGGTGGAACTCAACTGGGAGGACAGTGCAGCACCTGGTCAGTCGACAGCATGAAAGAGTTATCTTGTAGTTCATCTTCAAAAAAGACATGGTTACAAGCATTTTTTATTTAATGACTAGATTATTGTTACGAGATTAACATAAAGTATATTGTGAATACTTTCTACTCCATTAATCAGAGACTGTGGTTGGTGGAGCAGAGCAGCAAACTCCAGCAGAAACAAAAGAGGCTGGCTGACCAACACACACTGCAGCACTTACACAACTTAAACCAACCCTGCTGCACTGTTGGTGCAGCCAAAGACGATGCAGCAGAGTTGCATCAAATCAAATCGTGAGATTCCCAACGATTAACACCCCTAATCCCTACTAAAGAGAGCGCCAGACAGCACTATTATGAATGTGTCTATTAGTGTACGTTTGTGTGCATGTACACAAAGTCATTTAGGCCAAATCTGCCTGCATTTCATCTGAAACATCTGTACTGTGCTGATGTGTCATGTCGCCAGCACTGGTGGCACAGTAGCAGCAGCACTGCTGAAACGCTCATATGTATGCAAATCACAGGCACTCTATTCTCCTGGGTGGAGAGCAGTGTTTGGGCTGATAAAACCCAGAATCCTCCTTACTGCACAGCAGGATGACAGCTACAATCCAGTCACCTCAAAGGAATGGAAGGTAATTACCTAAACAAAACAATACATCGTAAAAATAAAAACATTAGGAAGTCATGGAGCATGGACTGGGAGACTAGGGAGAAAAAAAACAACAGGCAACATGGCGCTGAACAGAATATTAATAGAAATGCCATCTATAGCAACAATCAGAGGTAGCTGAAGAGTCCTGTTGCATCTGGAAAAAAGCCACTTGGAAATGGCTGAAAACTCACTGCAGACACTCACTGAGGAGGCAGTAAGAGGGCTTCACTTTTAAGGGGTAAACACATGGATGAGTAAATCGCTGCTGTATCAGGGTTCTGAGAGCCAGGAACAGGTTTGTGAGAGTCAGTGTTGCCAGTGCTGAATCCAACCACATGATTCACATCTTATTTAATTTGTATGAGCTAGGCAAGTTGACAGAGAAGCACATCATATATTTGTGCCACTTGGGCATTTTGTTACAGAAATGTGTTACTTGTTAAATCATCTTAAACACATTTGTACTTCTTGAAAGCTATATATTTTTAACTGTGAAGAAATTCTTCTATTTTCATCTTCACAGTATTGATTAGGACTTACAATTATTTTTCATTATCTATGAATCTGCTGTTTCACAGCCCAAGGTGACATATTCAAATTGCTAGTTTTGTCATCCGACAATCCACAAATCAAAGATATTCAGCTATTATCGTTTCTAAATAAGAAACTCCTCACATTGAGAAGGAGAAAAAAAACAGATGTTTGACATTTCTGGTTTTATAAATGACTGAAATTATTAATCTTTTCTCAAACCTATGGTGCATTCATTTTCTGAATATCAACTTATTGATTATTGTATCATCTCTTCTACTGATGACAAATCTCAAATCAAATACAGTATATTGTAACCATAAAGCCTTTCTGACACACTGTACAACTTTGACAAACATGTTTTTCTTTATCATAATTATATGTACATATACAGAAGAGGTAGAACTGAAAGTACTTGGAAACAACTGTGAAACCTTGAAAATTACTAGAGGAAGTCCATCATCTGTCTTAAGGAGAAAGTGGGAAAGAAATGCAGGGAGAGATGACGATAAAACCAAGTGAGAAGTAGAGAGTCTACTGCCTAGATTAGCACCACTGCGTTTAGCTTGACATCCTCCACTCCTACACTCACTCTCTTTTCTGCCCTGCTGCCACCCTTTCTGCATGTACCCAACCATCAAAATCATCATTAATTTATCCAGCTATCCATCATTCATCATGTCTACAACCCTCCAGCGATCCCTACCAAAATTCTGGCCAGAGAAGAAGCACCAGCATCATCAGAACCACCAGTCGGAGCCACCTGTTCTCCCTTCGATGAGATCCCCCTCTCCTGTTACATAAAGTACACACTTGCTCTGTTGCAATGCAGTATCAGACAGTGTTGTGCAACAGTATTAAAAATACCTTAGGGTCAGTGAGGAGGAAAGTTCAAAACAGGATATAAACATAGTTATTCTGGTGGACAGAATACATAAACTGAGTGTCAGTCTGTCCGTCATGTCAAGGTGAGAGTACACCGTTCCACCCTTGTTGTGTTAAGTGAAGTGCTTTTGTTCAGCTGAGAGCAATCAATGATTAACTTTGTGTGAGGTTATTTTTCAATAATGTCTTCTCACATGTGCACATGCAGAGGCCTTCATTCAATAAAAGCTATCTTAGGGGTGTGCGATATGACATTATTAGATTGTGAACGATTGAAAGGTCTCCACGGTCAGCCTTTACAGAGAGATTGTTTGTATCATGCGACAGTGAACATTGCATCAGTTTGCAGCATCGTCATTGCAAGTGCCTTATAACACATCTCTAATCTTCTGGTGAAATCTACAGTAGTTTTTATGCTCTGCTAGGAAGCCAATTTGCTGCACATCATGTTAAACTGACAGCTGGGTTGCTGGTAAACACCACTGTTTAGTGGTTAGCTCCCCTACTAAGCACTAACTTCTGTCTACTGTTTTGTGCCCTTTTTTAAAGGTGCACATACTCCTAGTTGTCCGAAACAATACACCAACGCTTCCACACAACATCAACTTTGCTTTTGAGCTGTGAAATTAGTTTGGTTAAACTGTTAGTTTGGATTTCCCCTGCAATATCCATTTTAAACAAGGCCAAATAGACTGTCAATATTTTTTAATCCAGCTCTGCACACATGTTCTTATTTATTTATGGAACTGTTTGTGTTTTCATGTAATTTTATGATATTTTGCCTCATCACCCACCTTTATGCTATGTCAGGCACTGTCAACACACTCATTATGGAGCTGAAAAAGACTCTTGAAAGTACCCTTTGCCATAATGTGTCGCATGTCAGAAGGTGTGGTAAACTGGTATGAATTAAATGAATGTTTCAGTATGAAAGAAAGTTGTGTAAACTATACATACAAAAAAAGAGTTAATTTAATATATAAGTATTAGCAACTGCTGTGTCTCTAGCAATTATTGGAAGCTGAAAATCAATTTGAACATATCACTACCATCAACTTCAGTCCCACTCAAATGATGACTGCATCTTTCCAACTATGGCAGTGCTAATATGCCTTAGCTATTGTTAAAAAACAAAAAACAACTCAAACCCTAAAATATCTCTTTAATGCAAGGCACTATATAATGCTGAGTCCTAAGTCTGTTGTCAACACACCCAAGTCTGCAGATACTGATTTTAATTCCATACAGAAGCCTTACTAATGCTCCTGTTGCTACTGGAGGTGGTTGTGCAGCTTAGGGTGTAATAACACTGGCAACAATTGAATAAGAACTACCACACTCTACTTAAAATCCTCTCAGCCAAATTAAGCCCCCACTCAAATACAGATTTAAAAAATCCATTATAGCATCATCACATTTTGCCAACAACTGGAACTGTTTGTTGTGTGTATGAGACGAAACCTTTTTGCTTTGAACTCTACAAATCATTAAATTCCATTAAATCCCCAAAAACCTTCTTTGCAGTATGTCTTTGCCAATAATTACATCCAGACAGAGTCCTTTGGAGTAGAGAAGCCCATCAACACTTGGGATGTGTTTTCTAAAGCATTCTCAGAGTGATTGTAAAACAATTTGTGTATGGTTTTCATGGTGTCACGTCTGTAAAAACAGCAAAGCACTACATCAGGCCAATCGGTCCATAGAGAAGGATTGTCTTGTTAATGAAGTGTAGAGTGGAGCCACTGAGGGCTGTGTATGTCACAAGATTTACAGCGCAGCAGCCCTGCGATTCCCTGCAGCTGTAAAACAATGAGGAGGTGATTGGAGTAAATTACACTGCAGTTGTCAACCTCCCGACTGCTTACAGCCATTTGATGGTCTGTCTCTCTTACAAATAGTTTCTCTGCCGTTCCCTTGCTCACACATGTATACGCAAACACAGCAGTTTTTTCTCCTAACCTCCCACACAGTTTATCTCTGTCTGATATTCTGTCTGCCACTTGTTTTTTTCAAATGTCAAGGAACAAAAAAAGGTACATGGCCAACAAGTCACAGTGATTAAGTGGTCATTGTTCTTTCTTATCAGTCTTTTCCTCCTACTGCTCTCCTGCCACCCCAACAGTCAAAGTCAGGATATATTGACTTGTTTCTAATACAATGTGCATTTATATTCAGATTTCATAGACATGGGGAGTCAAACATCTCATCTACAGAGATGTTTTCTCCAGTATACTCGGGTGAAAGCCAAAAAGCATGAAACACTGACTGTGAAGAATGTGTGAGTGGAAACCAGGAAACTGGAGCCAAGGATAAACACCACAATGAGTGTTAACTATTGGCATTTTTGAAACTTTGAGAAATGTAAAACCAACGTTTTAAAGGATAGTGGTAGCTTTATTTTACTCTTTGATTTCATCAAAAAATTCCCCGAAAACAGCTTTATCAACAATGAACCAGACCTGCTACCTACAGAAGCTCTCAGATGAGCAGTTGTTGGATGCATCAGTGGAGAGGATGTGTCAGAGTATCAGAGAGTTTTGTTGACTAGTGTGAGCTGAACTACCAGCAGCTAAACATCAACAAAGCAAAATAGCTAATGCTGGACTTCAGTAGATTCAGGACTACTATTCCCATTAGGGGAGAGATGTTATAGGACTACAAATACCTGGGTGTCTACTTGGACGGCAAACTGGACTGAGCCAGCTCTCTACAAGAAGGGCCAGAGTCAGCTCTTTTTCCTGCTGAGCCTCTGGTCCTTCAAGGTTTGTGGCACCATGCTGCAAATGTTTTATGAGTCTACGGTGGCCAGCACCATCTTCTACACTACGTTTTGCTAGGGCAGAAGCCTGAGGGTTTCCTACACCAACAGACTCAACAAATATCCAGAAGGCAGACTCAGTCCTGGGGGTTGAACTGGACCCTCTGTGTGTAGTCCCGGTCCTTTTCCAACATGGAAAATGGCTACAACCCTCTACACAGTGTTCTCTTAGCCAGAGGAGCACATTGAGCCAGGGTGCTCCACTGAATGCCACAGGAGATCCTTTCCTTCCTATGAACATCCAATTTCTGCTGAAGTTGAACATTTTTTACAACTTCCTACTGCCACTACGGCTAACTTACAATTAAATTACTATAAATTATGCTACTTTCTTCTGTGTATCTACATCAGTAATCTCCTGTTAAACTAATGTTAATGTTACTGTTGACCCACATTACACTTTTCACTCGGTTTGCCTTGACACATTAAAGTTAATTTATAGTTAAATTATTGTAAATCTACTTTTCATGTTTCCATTTTAGCACTTTTGTACATAAAGTGATTCTACCTCTCACATTTTGTGCAAACAGGCATGTGTAAATTTTGTCTATGTTCTTATTCTTTATTCATTGATATTACTGCTATTTCATTTCATAGTAGTTTTTATCCTCTCACTTATTTACTTCCTCTTTCCAATCTGTGTGATGAGCAATGGAGCAATTGTAGCAAAGCAATTTCCCTGCAAGGATCAATAAGGTTTTTCTGATTTGGATTCTGAAATAATCCTACTTGCAGTCTTTGGAGCCACAATGTAATCAATCTAATCTAATTGGCTCTGCACTACAAACTCATTTTTTGTCCCAATATCTGTTCCAAAAATAATTTTTTTTAAAGTTTTTTTAAAAAACACCAGTCTGGCTGATGTAGTTTATACTGAAACAATGCTGTCACTGCATTGTCAGTCTCTGGTGAGTAGCTCTGGTTTAGGACATCTCTAAACATACCTCAGGATACAGTTGCAGTGTGGCTATTTAATGTGTTTTTAATTTTTATTGGATTGCAGTAGTGTTCTATGGCCCTGGGACAACATCTCTGATTGGATTTGGCTATACAGACATTAATGCAAGCAGAAAAAATTCTCTGTAGGTTTGGTATTTTCAAACAATTCTTCATAACCATAAAAAAGATTAAATAATGCCTACATTGTTCTTTTTTTTAAACAGTATTTAATCACATGCATACTATATACAGCACAGGTCTGCAGGGGTACATGAATGGTCAAGGAGAGAAACTCAAGTCATGCTAAAGAGCACATCAACAGTAGATCTCCCAGAGGGAGCAGGTGTGAATCTTTAGCAGTAATCCAAGCTTTTACTGGGATTCACCCCATACAAGAATGACCTGAAGATCCCCCATATGTGCAATCTGTCATGTGAATATCATGACAGAATTTGATAAGAAGTCTTTTTTTCTTCTTTAAATCATGGCTTTTATTGATTTCTAACTAATGTACTGTCATGTCACCAGTGCCACTTGTTCTCTTCACCCTTGCTATTTCCATTAGTTGCAGTAATTTAACAAGTGTGACTTCTTGAAAACCAGGCTCACTTGGCCCACTGTTGTGCTGATGACAAGGTTCAGTGTCATACCAACAGGGAAAATCCATCTCAAGAATGAAAGTGTTTCTGCTTCTTAATATGGAACTGTGAGAAATTGCTTTCTACTTAAAGCAGCACAACAATGGAGATAGTGTGTCAAATTACATAATCTGAATTAACAAACACATAAAACCCATCACATTTGCACGTACACACACAGGCACACTATAATTCTGCATGCAGATGATTAATTCATAAAATGTAAATTATAGACACACAGGAAACAGTGTGCCTTTAAATAACATGAAGCTATAGGAGCCAAAAGATGTACTATAAATCCCTGAGCTATTAGTCCTATCAGTTATACAAAGCAAAGGGAAAAGAAAAGTGCAGAGGAAAGATGGATGACACAAAATGGTACACTGGGGAATTAAAAGAAAATGTGAAGTGAGACTGAGAGAAGAATATTAAATGAAACCCAAAAGCAGCTGTATTAAATCAAAAATTGAGCAATAACACACCATAAGGTGTACGAAGAGAAGAGAACTGGGAAGTAGCAGTTAAAGAATTTCTGATACATGAATGTGTGTGTGGATATGTGCATTTTTTCAATTACATCATCAGTAGGATCCAGATGCCAGAAGGGAGGTGTGTAATGGAAGAGATTGGGAGCAGCGGAAGTGGGACACAAGAAATTGGGAGAGCGAAGAGAAAGAGAGATGACCCGTAAAAAATGGTGAAGGAGACTAGAATGCAGGGTGTCGGGGAGGGGGGCTGGAGGTAGTAGGAAAAAAAATAATTGGTTAAAGGGGAGGGAAAAAATGAGAGTGGGAAGGAGGCAAGAGTTGCGGGGGGGGGGGCGAATGGGGAATATATATGAGATAAAGGGAGGGGAAGAGGCGTGGGCGAGTGCAACAGAGGCTGATAGACAGCAAGGAATAGAAGACTAATTAATAGTCAAAAACTGCAGGCAGGCAGGTGTGGAGAGAAAACCACAGAAGGAGGGTAGAAATATAGTGATGGATGGCTACCTACTCTGCCTACCAAACAAGACACACAGCTTTGGGGTATATCTCAAGGTATCTTCAGATATGCTCTATTGTATATCACACAGAGGTAAAAGAAATGACAGAACAGGGGGAGGGAGAGCAGAGGAAGATAGGGGGATTGAGAGGAGTAAGAATGGGTAACAGACACACAGGGGGAAGAGAGACAGAAATGGAGATTAAGCTGGACAGAGAGGAAGAGCGCGCAAGAGAGAAACTCATTATCTAAAAGGTACGAAAAAGGTTTCCTAGGAGATTTTATGAATAACCTATAAGGGAAATTTGCACACGCACACTTCCATTTCTCTGTAACAGCAAAGCATTCAGGTTAAACCGCAAACAAAGTTTAATTACTCAAATGGCTTATCACTCCGCCACCTCCCTTGCACACAGAATTAAACAAACACAGTCCCGACCTTGAAAGTTTGCCACAGGTGTGGTTTAGACCACAGGTTGTCTGACAAAAGACAAACAAGCATATGCACTTAATATGCCTTTTCAGTTCTGTATTCATCTATGCACCCGCCTACACACACACACAACAATGACAATAGCCAGCCTTCATGCCGCTACCTGCCCATCAAAGTCTCACCATGTGTGTGCAACAGTGAAGCGCCTCTGTTTGTGGATGTTGTTGTTGAGCAGCATGCGGCGAAGCAGTCGCGGCGAGTTGCGCGGGGAAAGACGTGGGGAGATGGAGGAGGGCGATCGCCGATGTCCTCGTGGCCTCTCTGGCTGCAGCAGGTTCTCCCGCAGGATCTTCACCAGGTCTTCATTCAAGCCGGAGTGTTTGGGCATGGGGGGCACTGCCAGGGTGTCCTGGTGGGTCACCCCCATGCCTGCCTGCTGGGCCATGCCTGCCCCGGCTTCACCACCACCACCACCAGCACAAGTTAAGTAAATTAACAGTAAAGGCAGCCAAGATATGTCAGAATTAATGCAAAACACACACTTAATGTATGCTTCTTCTCTTTGCAAGTCCACGGATTTCCTCAAAATTTAGCAATTTTTGAAAAAAAGCACACATCAAAAAATCCTCTGGATGATAAACTGCACAAAAAAGCACATGTGTGGTAATTCCTCACACCAGCAGCTCCCTCTGTACAAAAGCAGGGAATATAAAAGAAAAATCCCCGTTCTTTCTCTCCCTTTCCGTCTTTTAAGGAGCCAGCAGATGAACAGACGCACTGAGGGTTGCTGCCTTTGTCTGCTCTGCAACACTGGATGTCTGCTGTGAAAGAGCAAAGGAGAAGATGAGGGGAGGATGGAAGAAGGAGAGAGGGCGGGATGCAAAGAAGAAAAAAAAACAGGGAATTCCGTCTATCACAGCCCTTTTTCCCCTAGGCCTGCAGGCAAACTAAACAGTCCACTGAAATCGAGCCCAGCAAGAGTTTAGCTGAACTGAATCAATCCATTCGAGCCCCGAACAGTCCAGCTCTGTCTGATAAAAGCCAACAGGGAACATGTGTTGGTTCACCAGTAAAATGTCCCAGCCCAGAATGACTCAGTCCAGTAAGGCTTGTTTGAGTTCAGTTATATCCAGTCGAAGCAATATATCCTTCCCTCCTCTCCCTACACAGAGAGACTGACTGCTGACTGCAGCCAGTTTATAAGCTACTGATCCTTTGGAGCTGAGCAGAGCCTGAGCATGTGTGAGAGAGTGTTTGTGTGTACGTGTATGTGTATGTGTACGTGTATGTGGGTGTGTGTGCGTGTGTGTGTACACAATAGAGAGGAGAATAACAGGGAGGTATGCAGAGAAATATGGTACGGTTGAATAACACTGTGAAAAAACGTATGCATACATGCATTTGAGAGTTCATTCATATGCATCTTGGTGTATTTCCTGATGCAGTACACTCCTCTTAAAGCACACATTAGTTATTGAGTAACCCTCAATAAAGGCACCGCTTGAGAGGACATCCCTAGGAACAGTAAAGGAGTGTGTATACCTACATGTGTGAGTGTTTGCATCTATATTTTCATAGCATTTGGCATTTGTAAATATGCAAAACTAGGGGAAACAATGGGACTTCATTTATCCAATGTAATTTTACCTTCAGCTTTAGCCACTCTAATTCACTGTATTTTTTTTTTTTTTTTTAAATTAGGTAAGGTATAGGCTGGTAAAAATGTAACATTCTGCTGAATCTAATATGCCGTTCCTTAGCATTTGTCCTCCTCTCCCTAGCAACCAAAAATATATATCTACACAGCATTTACATTCAACCACTATTCTTGTTTGTACATAATAGTTGATGATGAACATGGCATGTCTCATTATGTTGGGTTTTGTTGGGTATACAGATGGCTGAGCAGACCATTCTGAGCCTGAGGCACACTTGACAGTACAAGGAGAATGTAGAACTCGGAGGTGCATCCACAGGTCCTTCCTCGGCAGATTTGAACTGCTGCCTCTTAAATATAGCACAGGAGCTTCTCCTGCTCTTACAGGGGGACTGCACTTTCCTGGACTTTTCTTCTCCTTTTTGATAGGGTTGGACGATGTCCAGGATTTGGACGATCGACGATCTTCAAAGCAAAACATCGTGATGGCCGATGGCATCGGCGGGGGCGGCGATCGATCTAATAAGCGGCAACACAGAGCTTTGCTCTCGCACGCGCTGCATTTATAGTCACTGTACGGTTTTTATTAACCTAACTGTGTTAAACTAACAAATCCCACCGCACGGGGTGTGTTTGACCAGCGAAACAGTGTCACACTCAGCTCCGACACTCAATCTGTCTTTTTCACGTGTTTATCTCTCTTCATTAGCAACTCCACACATGCTTTTCTTTTAGTACTTAAACAGTGATCGTGCCGTCAGCAGGTAATCAACTGAAAAACATAACATATAAACATAACTACGTTAATGGCACGGACATATTTATGATATTTAACACAAGTTACAATCACATTGTATATCAACTCACCAGCTCAACTTCACCGGTCAAAAACCGAGTCACAATAAGCATAACCACCGAAGAAGAAATACAAAGTGTACTGCTGCTGCTAAAGCGCGCTATGAACACCCAATGATATAAACAGTAGGAAACAATAACATGTTTGAAAAATAGGAAAACTTCACACAGTCACACAAACACACACGCACTGTCACTCTAGTGCGCTCTCTTGCTCGTTCACTCCAGATTCCGGGAGAATACGTCTAATTTGCGGGCATATCAATATGCGGGACACTGCTGCGCACGCGGGGGGGGGGGGGGGGGGGGGGGGGGGGGGCATCGCCGATGGCTCTCAGGCAATATTATGTAGAAATATGTCTTAACTTTTCTTATTGGCATCTTCTATAATTATTGCATTATTATATATTACCTAAACTAAAGTAATTTTAAAAATAAAATGCAAATGTGATAGTATACCATTCATTATAAAGAACTTACAAATTTCAAAATGCTCAGTATGGAGTGTCAAAGCACACAAACTTTTACACCCAAGCAGTCACCTAACAACACAGTAGCAACCACCTTCAGTACCTTAGCAACCTACAAGCAACACCAGAGTAACCATATTGTATATGCCAGCAATCACCTGTAACACACTAGCAGCCTAAAATGTCCTGAACATACTAGTTAAAGCATAACAACCACCTAGACATATACATCATTTCCAACTTTGCAACATCCTAATAACCACATAGCAACACACTACCTACCACTCATGCTACCCATGCAACACCCTGACAATCACATTGCAACACTGTGGCAACCACCCAGCAACACCCAAGAAAACACCCTAGTAAAAACTATAGACTGTATATAAGAAATGGACGTAACATCCGAGACGTCACCCATTGGTTTGTGGACTGCTGCTCGGAAGCCAATAGTATCGGATCTGAGCAGTGCCATCTTGAAAATTTCAGGTGCATGCCGCGAAAAATAAAAACACGGATTCTACTTATATGGGCATCAGGAGGAGCATGAGGCGCCCTCCTGAACCTGTGAACCAATCAACCTGTCAATTGCGATGTAGCCACGTCCTAATGCATAACCTGCTTAATCTTCAAAGATAAAATCAAGGAGGCCAAAATTTCACAAATGAACATCATACTGCATTGAAGAAGGCTTTAAACTAGCGATTGAGACCATAAACACATTTTGAAAATGTTTACTGAGGTTAGAAATCAAGTGAGAAGTTGGTGAATTCTCCATTGACATTGACTCCATTGGCCTTTTGATAGAATGCAGTTTTAAGTTACTTCCGCATTGGCATCATTTCAGAGGACCGGAACTCCCCACCTGGTAAAAACACTGGCAACTACTTAGCAGCCACCTAGCATCACCTTTGCATTTACCCTGTATGACAATGACAATGTAACAATTTCTAAATGCTTCGCAACCACTTAAGAACCCATAATAACAGCATTTACAATCTACTAATGAAAGAATACATTGAAATAAACACATCATTAAATGTTTACAATTTTGCATGAAAGCATGTAACTATCACATGCACCACTGGGGAAAGTGTGAGTTAAGTCTGTTAATGTACGGTAGAAATTTCAGTCGAATTGACATTTCCTTACTATATTTATTGTGTCTGATCTATGAACCTTGAATAAGTTTAGGTACAGCAGGTAAAGAAACTGTTCAAGTCACTGTTCAACAGACTTAAGACTCATGTCTTCCAAGTCGACAAGACTCCCTATTAAGAAAAAAGGCTAGGTTACTGTAATAATTACTGTAGATGATGTTTGACCACTCTTATGACAAGGGCCTATTACGATGTACCGATAATATTTATGCTAAACTAACATAATATCCAAAAAAAATCCTGTGGTGGAGTGTCATGTACACTAGTACACAATTGGTTGTGTTTGTGTTTGTCGCAACAGCATATCTTACTGGTTGGTTGGGGCTCCTTCACAAAGAATGGTAGATTTGGAAGTGAGGAAGCATTTGAACCTCCATCCACATTACCCCCACCCAGTGAAGCTTCTCTCTGGCAGGTGATTACAGAGGAGCTACATGCCCACTCCCTACTACCTCTCTACAGTCATGGTAATTGACAATTACACGCTGCTTGATGATCTGGACAATTATATAAAATTTAGGTTTATGAAATCCTTTTTACAATGAATTTTAAAAACTTTTAATTATTCAAATGTGGCATTTTATGAAGCTGCAATGATTGGTGCATTTGTCATGTCAACATCAAAATGCAACCCTTCATTAAAGGCAAGCTGTTGCAGTCAGTCAGGCACATTCAGCTATGACAGTGATGGAAAGCAGGTGGTCTTCATTTGACAGCTTGCATTTCATCTTCACCTTAAAAAAATTAAAAGCGGTGTATTTCGCTTCTTGCTTTATTTGTTTTTCTCCCACATGATAAACACATCATTCTTTCCCCCTGCTGGTCTGCCCCTCTACTTCTTTCTTTGCACTCCTCTGTTCTGCTATCTTTTTTCCTACTCTTTTCTCCTTTTTCTTTGTAAAACATTTTTCTGAATCTCTCCCCATTGCTGCGCATGACGTCTATGTGCCCCCTGGTTACCAGGGGCAACATGGATGGAGAGAGACATGTGGATTTATCAAGAACTAAGGGCTGGAGGAACAAAAGCTAGAAAAAAGAGGCTAATCTGCTGGACAAGACTCGTATTTGCAGACACTCAAACAAACCTGTTCCACACAAAGGAACCCACAAACACATACACAGGCACACAACTCATACAGACTCTAAGGACTCAAATTAAAGCAAGGTGTGCATAATGGTTTGACAATTTCCACACAGAAAGTATACAGTAGTTGGAATGACTTTCCCTTTAGTTTTCAACAACATTCTGATACTTCATCATAGGAGTCAAAAACAGTGAGAATGAGCCATCAATTTTGCCCGCTTTCATTTACAGACAAGGAGTGGAAACAATAGCAAAGACATTAAATGCCCAATAGCGTCCAAAAATATTACATCCATTATAATGCCGTAAAATCTGACAAAAACTTCTGCCAAGACTGACAGTCTCAACAAAAAGAACATTATAAGCTTCGCAAATGCAGCTTTTGTGTAGGTGTTGATGATATTGTATCAAACCTCCTGAACATTATGTACTAGCCTACAGGATATATAACAGATGTATGATTCATTCTAAGACAGACAAGAATAGAGCAGTTACTGCATATCACAACTTCACCATGCACATAAAGAAACTGAATATTAGCGTACTTAGTTTTTTCTGTATTCACCTTCATACATAATTCAGCTCTGAATCAGTTTTGACAAATGTTTGACCCAAATGTTTCTATTTCCCAACTAAAACAAAACCCAGATTGAAAAGTGAGAGAGGCACACTCTCCACTCAAATAAAACATCAAATCGATGTGTATATTGGAACTTATTGCCCACAAGGTTCTTGCAAAACAAACAAACAAGGTTTAATTTTGACAGATTGGATGGGCTTTCTTTTGGCAACACACAGTATGCCGTCACCTCACAGAGCCCAGTCTGCAGTCCGGGTTGTTATTGGCAAAATATTCTCTCCATGACACTTGACTCTCAAATGTTTACTTAGTTTCATGTTTAAAATGTCAAAGATGACTAAGATTTATTACATGTACCAGTTGCTATAGGTACAGACCATGAATGGGGAGAGGACATTGCTGAGATAGTATTGTACACTGTTTAATTCATCAAGGATTTTGGTGGTTATCAGTTAAAGAGCCCACAAGACAACCTAAAATGGTGATTTAAAAGGGAATTTCTCTGCAGTTCAATGTTAATCTAAGTCTATACAAATTACACTATTACTAAAAGACTACATGCAGCTAAAACCTTAATGCAACTCTGGCTCCCTCAAGTGGACATATTATATCACTGTGAGAATCAGTGACTGGTCCAGGAAGGTGACCGACTGATTATTTTGCAGTTTCTCTTTTTTCTTGCCTCACTCTTTTACATTTATGACATTTGGCAGATGCTCAAATTAACACAAACATCCCAATTATTAACTAATCATACATTTAAAAAGGCAGGGAGAGAAACATTACCACCAAGCTTCAACTCACTGTGTTGTACAGATTGCTATTATTCTTTTAAAGGTTCATGAGAGCTAACTATGTATTCCATGGAGACATGTTCATAGCATCTCTGAAAGTGTTCATGCACACCATTACATTTTAAATCACCAGTAGAAAATGTTTTTTGTAGGCACAATGTGTCACAATCACCTTCTCAACTGATGCTGCTGCAGAGAATTTGGGTCAAAACATATTCACACACTTTAATGAAAAGTCAAAGAAACATCTAGAAATGGTCCAGATGTAATAGCAATACACAGAAATGTACCAAACATCATAAAAGCGGATTGCGGAGGAGAACCCAATGTCAAACACACAACGTCATTTCATACAGCTGACCAATAGATGGCAGCATTTGTTAAGAAATATTTTCTAGTAAACACAGTTTAGAAAGATGCAGAATATGACTAAATACTAGTTGATTAGTTGACAGTCAGTGCTCTACTAATCGTCTGAGGCCAACAGTGATTTCAACTCTTTATGCAATGGTACCTAATTCGCTTTGATTTTTACATCTTTGCTCAGGGCTTTTCTCCATCCTGGGTTATGTGTGGTCATATCAGCTATAATTTCTTAAAAACTGTAGTTTCTCTATATGAACATTCATTTTTAACATGACATGGTGCTTTTAAGAAGCACTGTAATTTCTTCTGCATTAGCAGTGACATTTTTCTTTATATTTTTAACATTTGAGGAGCTCTTGCTTTGGATGACTCACAGCCCATGGTGAAAGCAGTTAGCCTTGTTAATGCAAAATGGAGCCATTCTATCTTTTAAAAAAACAAACAGTGGGAAACAAACTGTAGATTGCATGTGAATTATCAGCGCTTGTCACAGGTTTTTTTCAAAAAGGGGGTGTGGTGCAGCAAGAGGAGCGATACAAACCCTTTGAAACACACTCGAAGAGAACTGGATTTGGAGATACAGTACGCCCTTTTATCCTGACCTGTTGTTTTTTTTCTTTTTTATTATTTTCATTCAAGCACGTGAGGGATTTTAAGTCTCAATTTCTCCGTTATTCTCCCTGTACAGCTGTTCTCTCAGCCACTATAAGGTTATCTCATGGACAGTCACAGCTGTCATAGTGACCCTGGCAGAGACTGTAGTCTAATTTCCTCCCTCCCACTGCTGGTTAAAGGTCCCTCCCTCTCCCCCTCTGGCTTAAAAGCACACACACATGCACAAGTTCACTGGCACATACACAGAGATGATTTATAATTGACAGGATGGCTGTGGTAGAACAGGGTTATTCTGTAATAATAAGCAGCCAATGTTATAGTGAAAATGTGTAGCACTGAGCATTAGATCTCCGATAAGGTTCCCTCTGCCTGCAGGCACTATATAAGGTATGTGTTGTGTTTTCAAATTCATTATTCCAAAATCAAGAGTGTTGATGCTCTGTAACGCAAGCAATAATGTTTTAAATATCTATGAATAGGAACTGTTATTGTTACAGTTCATTTGACACTGTTCTGATCAGCGCTGCAATTCTATGCATCAAGACTGAATAGTGACCCAGTAAGCTAAAACTTCAGGGAGTCTTCACTTATTACTAGGTTCACTGCCAAGAAAAGAAGTAATACATACCCCGGCCAGGATACATTACAGTACTCCACTGAAACATTTCATTAAATGTGTGCACGCGAGCGTTTGCGTGTGCAGTTACAAGACAGCCTGTGTACATGTCTTATGTTCAGCTGCATATATTTTGGAGCATGGAAATTGTTATTTATTGACAGCACTCTGGCATGCACGTAGTCTTCTGTGATGATAGGAAATGTGCAGAGGGAGGCAGTGCAGAGGTGACAGAGAGGAGTGAGGGAGGAAAACGAGCGGAGAAGCTTGCCAAGCGAGAGAGGAGCTCAGAGTAGGCTGTAACGGACGCTGGGTGACAGTAAATGTGGATGAATACAAATGACCACAGGGATAAGGAAGAGGGGGATGAGGGGAGAGAGGAGGACAGGAAGATCAGGGTAGCTCCAGAAATAGCCCATGGTCCTAAACATGGTGGACGCTGGAAGGCTGAACGTGGTCTATATATATATACATATATGAATTCCCTTCGGTGGTTTTAGGATGGTGGTAAACAACAATGCAAGTAGCCCAGTTTCCTCCTTATCTAGAGCTCCTATACGAGTGCTTCAAGTTGATTAAGGGAAATCAATAAGGGATAGAAATATTGGTGCTACTTCAAAAAAAGAGTAAGCTCTGCAGATGCCACAACTCACATATCCAATCCAGACACATTAGACAGACAAGAGAAAGCACTTCAGGTCAGCACAAACAAATAAATGACTGTGCCCAATTCAAACAATATGTTAAATGAGATAAGATTGTATTTTATGGATAATTTAGGAGGGGAATAATAGGACGGTGATGCAGGGATTTACAGGTATGTGTGCTGTGTAACCACAGATGCATGATGAGAGGGGAATTACTTCTCAAAATTGACAGTAAATAATATATGAGAAATTAATATGCATCTTCACTCAAAAAAAAAAAGACACTTGAAGTCAGTTGCTGTTGAATGTTATTAAGAAGTATAGAAAGTAGACTTTTTAGCTGATCTCGGTAAGGGTGATCATTTTAAACAATGGAATCAACAAGAAACCTAATAACAGTGCCCAATCAAGGTGGCAATTACATCATTAACAACTGAAAGGTGCACGGATACAATGACAAGCCATGAGTGTATAAACTGGAGCACAGGTGGGCCAAAAAGAAGTGCTGGCCAGTGTGATCAAAATTACTATTATCCAAAAAACATATGTTGATATGCCACAGTAGGAAAAGCACAGGTGTACATTGTAACATTGATAATGGTTTAATTCCATTTTGCTGCTTTGTTTTTAGGCTCCTGGTTCTGTCGCACTGTCAGACAGAGGCATCACTAATGGTCTCAGTAACACCTGTGATTCTCTTATTAAGACAAATCAAAATGTCTGTTGTGAAAAACACCTGTTGTATTTAGAGTTTTGAATAATTGGCTTGTGTATGACAGGGTGGATACCCTTCATGTCTTGATTTACACATATTTTTTACCCTTTAATTTATTCTACATTACTGATAGAATGCATGTGTACAAGTGTTGTAACAAAGCTAACTTATTTCACACTTAATTATGAAAACTTGTTCATCCACACAGAAATATGATCAGACTTACCATTTTCAAACTCCAATAAGCCACTCAGCATTACGTTTATTCTTATTATCCCCATTAATAAAAACAAGAATTTCCATACAATTCTACAGTTTGAGCTGGTGCAGTAACTTATGAGAGCACAACACTAAAACTTGCAGGCACTTATGCATGCATTTTAATATTATTCTACAGTAACAGTAACAGTGTGGAAAAGGCACAGTATCATAGTCATCCACTGGTTGTCACTGATCTGATTGGAAAAAGGGATGTTGAGAGGCTATTGCTACATTTTGACCATTTTGTCTCATGCTGAGTAGAAATGCGGTAATTGTGATGAAAGAGAAGGAGGAAAAAATGAGGGGAAAAGTTATTTAAAAATTAGATTAAAACATAATTAAACTCAGTAAGAGCAACAGTGTATTCAGTGTAATAACAGTCATAATAGCAAAAATTATACAAGATAAGTTACTATCCTGACCACCCTCCCCCTGCACAGACGTGTCTAACCTCAACAGGAATTGCTCATTAAATAAAGGTTTAATAGTCAGTTCAAAATTTAAAAAATGTTTAAACTATGCTGACAAACATATTGTACTCACATAATGTCAGGTTTACTCCAGTTTAGTCAAACAAAATGTATACTTATTATAACAACAACACAACCCTAACGTTTATTTTACTGTTACTGTAACTTAGTCATGACTTAATTTCAATGTCTAGTTGTTGATGATCATGGAAATAAAGTAAACTGGTTCTCAACAGATGGGCTATTACTTTTGTATTATTCATGTTTGAACTTGGCGGAAGTTATGACAAATCAGACTGTTTGGCACAGAAACAAACCTCAAACACTTTAACTAGCCAATTCCGACACAAGCCTTTTAGTACTACTTATGTCTCCAGCACTGATACAGACAGACACAGAGAGAAAACCTTGAAATCTCAAGCAAACATATAAATCTTTTACACACCCGCACAATGGTGTGGCACATATTTTCACACCCAGCCAAAAGCAAAGCACTTCCATTAACAGTTTCCAAGCCATGCTGACATAACAAAGAGCACACTGGTAGACCATGGGAACTGCAAAGTGATGAGAATAAAAAATGAGGCAAGTGGGAAAATAAAAGTTCAGAGTTATTTTATTTCTACTGATCTCATCACAGCAGGGAAAAAAGAGGGCAGTCAAAGAGACCCACTTTGCACTTTGCTGTAATTCCCCAAGTCATCCTTATTAATCATTTTTATTACAGGAATTCATTACTTACAGAATCTCTTCACTGCTTCATTTTTCACATTAAGTTTTCTCCCTTAAAGTCTAAAAATACCAAATTAACTATCTATTTCTGTCATTTCAGTCAGCCAACTCACACAGAAGGGATTATATGTGAATGTTAAATATATGCAGCATTAATGTTTGCCATACAGGCTCTGACCTCGCTGCTTTTCGCAAGTAAACATCAAGCTCAGCGCCACAGGGAGTGGGGAGCGATGATACTAACTGCCTCCCCGGGGTGAAGGCAGACTCAGAGCCTACAGGCGGATGCTGGGGTAGGGGTGGGGCCTTTTGAAATGGTATATGAACAGCAACAGCGCAGTGACAGCATAGCTTCATGAGAGTAGTGTGGCAGCAAGCATGCAGTAATAATGATCAGACAAATGACAGCTCAAGTACATTATTAAAGGGGTGTGTTGGATGTAGTGTATGTTGCAGTGAGAGTGTAGCAGCAGGCTCAAGCTGGGCTGCCTGATCTAGCGTCCAAGCATTCCTAGATTCGTTGTATGTCTATAAAAAGAAAAACAATGATCTAATTATTGAAATTCCAGATCCAGATTAGCATGAAAATGTAATAACTTCTTTCTAAGTTTACTCTGTAAAATTTGTTTATATAACCAACAATATAATATGGCTAAGGTCATTACTGGCTCCACAGTTCCTTTTCCATTCATGTTTCTATTTTTATTGAAAATAATCTGTCATTAATGTTATTAATTTCCTGCAATAGATGACTTGCTTGGAAGATGGAACCTCTCTGATGAGTGGGTTTGCAAAACATAGAGGAGGAAAAAATGTTACAATCCCAGTAAGATCTTTGGCCACTAAAACAAAAACAAATTCAAAGATTAAAGCAAAGTTTTGGATTAAACGTTGTATGCAGGTGTGACTCTAAAGATATATTCTAAGGGTTAAAAGTATGGATAGATGATAGTAATGGTCCACAATAAACCATAAGGGGGCACTAAATCTATACTCATAACCGGGTTTAGCATCAACTGTATATAAATATGCATGACATGTTTCCATTTCCTACCACTATGCAAAAGTGAAGCCAAAATATCTCCTTTCCAGCAGCTGCCATCTTGCTTGAATAACATCATTTGGAGCCAGAGACAACGCGATTTTCTTAAATTTATTAGTCTTTTAAACTCTTCTACTAGTTCTCCTTGTGTCTACTTTCCTCCTATTTTCAACCCCTTCTGTTCGACACCTTTCTGGACCTTGGATCTGACTACAATCTCCCCCTCTACCCGTGGAGTAGGCATCCTACCTGTTTGGATCTCCTGCTGTCAACATTGCCCTCCGGGAAACAAAAACTCTGCGGGCCTAACCACCTCCGTCCCCGTCGGGTTGCCGACCCCAGCGAGCTCGCGGCTAGCTGCCGACTAGTGCTGGCATCGCACGGCTAGCTGCTAACGCTACTAGCAGTGTCAGCAGGACCAACGACAGCATGGTGCTAAAATACCGGCATCCCATCTCCGAACTTCTCCAACTACACTCTTCACCAACCACTCCTCCCGGGCACGTTGCATCCAACAGCATCAATGAACTTGGACTTCCTTGTCGGCCACGATATGTCCATAGAGGCAGCCGGAGAAAGTTTGTTTACTCCGGCTCAGGGAATTCAATTCCTTCTCTGTGGGCCAATCGGCACCCTCCAAAGACACGACGTCATCACCATAACAATCACAACGTGCGCACTGTTTACCTCACTCCTCTACCCAGAGCTCCTCAACCCATCACCAATAGAAACCCATCTCATCTGAAATTTGCTCTTCTCAACACCCGTTCACTTAATAAAAAAGGACTTCTCCTCAGTGAATTTATTTCTGACTCAGCACTGGATTTTCTCTGTCTCACCGAAACCTGGCAAAAACCCATGGACTATTTTTCACTCAATCAAGCCACACCCCCTGGATACTCCTACATTGACAAACCTCGTCTGGATGGTCGAACTGGAGGTGGAATTGCCATCATTCATCGCCATGACATCAAAACCAGTGCAACATCCATCCCAACCCCTTCATCATTCAAATCCCTTTCTTTTAAACTATCTGGTCCCAAGCCCCTGGTCATCACAGTCATTTACCGTCCCCCCAAGCCCGACCCTGCCTTTCCCTCTGATTTATCTGCATTCCTTACCCAGCTCTGTGCTATATCTCCATCTGTTCTCCTCCTGGGCGACTTCAACACTCATGTTGACTCCTCTGACTGCAAACCAGCAACCGAACTTCTGGAAATCCTCTCATTCTTCAACATCACCCAGCACGTTGATTTTCCAACCCATCACAAAGGCCACACCCTGGATCTGGTCTGTTCCACTGGAGTCACCATCAGTCACCTGGCCAGTAACAACCTTCACATCTCCGATTATCTGGCCATCACTTTCCAAACTCACACTCCCTCCCCCCACGAGAAGCAAAAACGCACCATCACCTTCCGCAACCTTAAGTCCATAAACCCATCCTCTCTCTCCACATGTCTTTCTGAGTCCATCTCAAAACTCACCATCACCCACAACAACTCCCCCGACAACCTGGTCAACTGCTACAACTCATCACTTTCATCCTGCCTTGACCAGCTTGCACCCGTTCAGTCTAAACTGGTCTCATTCACCCACTCTGCCCCATGGTACACTGATGAACTCCACCATCTCAAATCAAAATGACGCCAACTGGAACGGCTTGCCTCAAAAACGGGTCTTACTGTTCACCAGGAAATGTATAAACAACATCTACAGCTCTACAAAGACACCCTGAACTCTACCCGCTCCTCCTACTACTCTGAAATCATCCAGTCTGGCAGCAGCAATCCAAGGACCCTCTTCACCACCATTAACACACTCCTCAAACCAATGGACACCATCTCACACTCCTTCTCAGTTGAGAAATGCAATAACTTCCTATCCTTTTTCAGTGACAAAATCAGCACAATCCACAGCCAGTTGACCACCTACCCCGCTCCATGTCCCAAACCTGGGCCCCCCCTAACCACTGGTAAATCCTTCTCCACCTTTGCTTCCATCACCTCCTCTGATCTCTCCTCCACAGTCTCAACCATGAAACCATCAACCTGCAACCTTGACCCGCTTCCCACCGCACTTCTAAAGGCCTGTGTCCCTGCTCTCACCACCCTCATCACAACCACTGTAAACTCCTCTCTTTCCTCTGGCCATGTCCCCTCCTCCCTAAAGCTTGCATCAGTCACCCCCGTACTAAAGAAACCCGGCCTTGATCCTGATTCCCCTAACAACTACCGCCCCATTTCCAATCTGCCTTTTCTATCAAAAATCCTGGAACGTGTTGTTGCCAAACAACTCATCACCTACCTAGACTCAAACGACCTCTTCGAACTCTTCCAATCTGGTTTCCGCTCTAAACACAGTACAGAAACTGCCCTCCTCAAAGTGACAAATGACCTTCTGCTATCCTCTGACACCGGCTCCCTCAACATCCTCATCCTCCTTGACCTCAGTGCTGCCTTTGACACGTTCCACCACTCCATTCTCATCTCCCGTCTTCAATCCACCCTCGGCATCACTGGCACCGTCCTCTCCTGGCTCAGATCCTATCTCTCCGACAGACACCAATTCATTGCCATCAACAACTGCCAATCAGCCACTGTTCCTCTCATCCACGGTGTCCCCCAGGGCTCTGTGCTTGGTCCACTCCTCTTCATTCTATACATGCTTCCACTTGGTCAGATCCTCCGTCTCCATGGTCTCCAGTTCCACTGCTACGCCGATGACACACAGCTTTACCTCCCCTCCAAAACCATCACTGCCTCCACCCTCTCAACCCTCTCCAACTGTTTGACTGCCATTAAGACCTGGATGCAAAATAACTTCCTCAAACTCAACTCCAACAAATCCGAAGTCCTCATCATTGGTACTGACTCCCTCACCCACTCCACTCAGAACTTCTCCCTCAACATTGACGGCTCCACCATCACCCCCTCCACCAAAATCCGTAACCTTGGAGTTATCCTGGATCCCACTCTCTCCTTCCTCCCCCATGTCAACCATATCACCAAAACCGCCTTTTTCCACCTCCGAAACATCGCCCGCCTCCAACCTGTCTACGTCCGCTGCTGAGACACTCATTCATGCTTTCATTACATCAAGGCTCGATTACTGCAACAGTCTTCTCTACGGCACCACCACCAAAGTCCTCAATAAACTCCAATACGTCCAGAACTCAGCTGCACGCCTCCTCACCGGTACCCGCTCCAGAGAACACATCACACCTGTCCTCCGTGAACTTCACTGGCCTCCAATCAAACACAGAATCAACTTTAAAATCCTCCTCACCACCTACAAGGCCCTCAACAACTTAGCACCCCCCTACCTTGCTGACCTCCTTCATCACCACGCCCCCTCCCAATCCCTCAGGTCCGTCTCTGCCAACCTGCTACAAGTCCCCCGGACTAAGTGCCGGACCTGGGGTGATCGGGCCTTCTCTGTTGCTGCCCCCACCCTATGGAATTCACTCCCCCCTCACATCAAAATCTCCCCAACCCTCTCCTCTTTCAAATCTGCACTAAAAACACACCTTTTCATACTAGCCTTCAACTCCTAGCTCCCACTGGACTCGTCATGTTTTAACCTTTGTTTTTGTCTTCTTTTGTTTGTTTGTTTTTTAACCTTTTATAACTTATAAACATTTGTTTCATAGTTTTAAATAGGGAAATAGGGAAATTGTAAAGCGTCTTTGAGCACCGCATAAAGCGCTATATAAGTTTGATTTATTATTATTATTATTATTATTATTAAAGCCTATGGGATACGCCCCTCAGCCATCTGCTGAGGGGGCTGCCTGACAAACAGTTCAGAGAAGCTGTCAAAGTAGTCAATCATGATGTCATACTCCTTTTTATATTGTCAAATAACTTATCAAACACAAACTTATTAGAAAAATTAGCATTTGGAAAAACATCAGCGACTACCTTAAATGATAGAAACCATCTTCGGGAAAAATGTATTTGAGTACTTGCTGATTTTTTAGTTTGGCTCCTGTCCCATCAGCTAACATGGATGGGACTTATGACTGTATACTGCAGCCAGCCACCAGGAGGTGGTCAAGATGTTTTGGCTTCACTTTTGGGGTTCTGTCATGACATTGACTTGAATTTTTTGAAAAAGGTTGAAAGGAGACCATGCCAATATTTTAATTCAACAAAAACTACACTGAGATCAAGTTTTGCATGGGGTTGCCCCATCTCACCTTGATAAGAGAAGTCTCTGTCTCAGTGTTGTGAAAAAGTCAAAACATTGAAATTTCTAACAGAAACAAAAGGTAGCTATTGTCCACACTCCACAGTGATACCTGGGCTGTTCTGGACACACTTAAGAGGATGCACATTTCAGAACTTGGCTTTATATTTAACCCCAAGGACACATATGACCCTGTGCATAAGGCCCAGTCCAACAATAAAAGTTAAAAAAAATAATTAAATATTAATACTTCTGCCTGCTGTCTGAGATGTATGATGTCAAAAATATTCCTTTAGAGACAGCTACACTTGAAAAATGATATGTATTTATTGAATTAGCACACGGAGTGCAATATAAGTTTTTGCCACTGGAGCTAAAATTCAATTTAGCAGGGACGATTCATTGCTTATAATAAGTGTTTAAATATTAATAAATGGGTTGCCCAGTGGAGACAGGAGTTGATTTACTATTAACAGCAATGAAAGAACTAATGCAGGTGGCACGTGCTGATACAGGTAGCAAATTAAGCATTACAATATTCTTCAGCTAATTAATGTTTCACATATTAAATGGGTGCATACAAATTGGTATGTTAATTTAAAGAGAGAGAGTTGTAGTGGTGAGGCAATGGTTTATCATAGACAGCCATGCAGAGGTGTTTTAATTGTAAATTGCTATAATTACTTTTTAGTTTTCAACAGGTTTTTGTGTGTCAACAGGTTGTTGAACTGTCTGAAAGTTCACAGCTATCATCACTGCTCCAACTGATTGCCTGTTACACTTCTGAATGTTATTTTATACTTTCATATGAAATAGTGTTGATTTAGAGTAAACAAAGACTACCTGTTATCATCAGTGTTACTGAATCAGCTCCACTCACTTCCGTGCTCTGGTAGGTATTTGCGCATGGGAGGAAGATGAAAAATACCCACAGCATGAAGAGTGTGTGTCGGGGGGGTCAAATTGTAGTTAATAGTGTGTGTTATGCCTGCTATCATGAGGAGATCATCCAGAAAAATGAATGGGTCACCTGGGATGCCTAGAGGAAAACAGATTTTCTTCCACACAACTTTAGATCATCATATTTCTTCTGAGGCAGAAATATGAGAAAGTATATAATATTTACCTTCTGCACGATGGAGAATTATCAACTCTCCCAAGATACTCTATACTGGATTTCACATATTATAATATCTTTTAGCCAGCAAAGAGATTTTAATCACATTTTAACAACACACATGCTCACTGCGGTGCTAGCTTTGTATCAGTTATCCTCATATTATCATGTTACTTTTCTAGGTGCAGCTGTCCTATTCTTGGCTTTTCCACGGGGGACTACAACATTGGCTGTAGACTCCTGACTCCTTGGAGCCTCAAAGTCCAGCATCATCCACTCTACCTCCAACTGTTCCTCTCCTCTTTACTCCATCCATTCCCTCACAACATGCCCTCTGTCATTGCTGTGGCCCTAGCGGACATGCTTTGTGTGACCCTGTTGAAGCTTGATGGTGGTAGTGGTGGTGGAGGAGGGTGCAGGGGGTGGGGCTCTTTGTCCTTTCCACTTTTCACCTTTCACTCCTTTGTGCCCCCTTTAGGCAGAAACATGCTCAATGCTTTCATGCAGGTGCCATCTCTTCTTGCAGATGTGCACGAGCCCTTGGCGAACATCCAATACTTTCTGCTATGCTATTGTTCGTTCTTTTACTTTTGAGCCAGACTAGTGTTAGCAATACTAGGATTTTTACAGCTTCAATGAATGTTAAAATCCACTTTTCACCTTTGTAAAATACTAATTTTATTTTAAATGCTACTGAAAGAAAAAAAAAGTTGACTTATATGCTTTTAAAGAGGCTAATAAAGTATCAAAAATATTAACAGAAACAATGCACAAAATTAGCACCAGCCCCAAGGTAAATGCTGGTAAAATATGCACGTGGCTGATAGATTTGCTTCACTCACCAACCAAACAAACAATGGTAATCTATTGAGTGGCTGGTAAAATTTTAATATTCAAAAGCCATTTGGTCGATTGACTAAAAATGTAATTTTTCATCCTGCAGGAGGATATAACTAAACACAACTAGTTTGTTGCGTGTAGTTGGCATGTCTGTGAACTGCAATGTCTTAGGTTGCAAGCACCAGCCTTATAAATCGGCAATGTAGTTAGATTGATCAATATTAGTTTATGGCAGTTAGTGTAGATCAGTATAATTTATACGTGACAAGGAATGTCAGTACAGAAATGCCAAAGATATGTATGAGATGTTTGGAAAGAGGGAGACAGGCAAGTCTATTTTGTAACTGTACAGCTCAGCAGATATCTTGGTCTTAATTCTTTAAAACAATTCAGGTATCTTAATAATACGGTGGTCGGATACCTAAAAATAATAAAAGGACTATTGGGTTGATATATTGTCAACAATATCAACTTCAAAAGTCCAGTGTCAGTCAAGCTTTAGGGTACACAGTCTTTCTTTGGAGTAAAGCTAGAGCATGCAACAGCCTTCACCATACATATGTCTCCTGTTGCTCTGAGGCTCCCTTGTCAAACCAAGGGCCCTCTCAAGGTTTTCTGCCAAAAAGACACAAGAGAGCTGACTCACTTGACCCCTAAAAGGCCATATTGTACTACTTGCTATGAAAACCTCTCTATTTCTTCGGTAGAGAAGTTTGAGTAGTCACCCAGAGATACAAGAAGAGAAAAAGAAAACAGTTAAGAGCACACACTGAACGACTGAACATTTCATCTGAGCTTCAAAATCCCAAATTGAAACCAATTTTCCAACTTTTCTGACAGTTACAAACAAACTTAAACTAAAAAGCAGTGACGGTGAGATGGCTCAGAAAATAGGAAATAAAATAAAAGTTTAACAAAAGAGTTAGGGAGAAAGTCAGTGATTGTAACTTTACAGACAGAAAATGTTGAGTGCTCATAGTCATGTTGTATAGAGAAACACTACAGATCCTCTCTGCTTGCTCAAATTCACCCTGCTCTTTTTCTTTGCTTGTTACTGAAGAGTCACTTAAGGCTCTGAGCTCTGCTCCACTCATCTCTTCTGGTATAAAGCTATCAGGCATCTGAAGCTGTCTCTCACCACTTCAAGTAACAACTGCTTCTCTCAATGGGCCTCTCCATGCAACTCTGATGTACAGCCTATTAGTGAATCCATGTACAGTAGGCATGTTTTGGCAGGGTCATAACTTATTCATATAATTTGCTATTAGGCCCTTTTGTGAGTATTATGTGGCAGCGGACATCTCCCACACATACACCGATTTTTGCTTCTGTCTGATTCTTTCATAATTTCATTTCTTATAGCATTGGGTGATTACATTAAACATGGAAAATCAGATTTACATGGATCAAGTGAAAGTAAAAAATGCTGCTTGAGTTTCAGAGACAGAAAAACCCCAGTGTGCAATTTCCATATTTCAACAAGTGCATCTGCAATAATCATTTGTCTAATTTGCTTCATTCAGAAAATAAAGACTTGAACAGCCTAAGTCTCCACTGTTGTCCACTGAGAAGCACCCCTTAAAATACCTGGCTAGTCCATAGCTTGCATAAAGGTTCATCAATGATATTTATTAAGAAAAGACAAGACATTCACTGTTCGTTATTCTCCATTCAGGTTGTGTAAACGTGTCTGGGATTCAACCTAGTCACAAATATATTTGTTCAATCTTTCTGCTAGACACTGGGCCGTGCCCCTGGTCATGCTCACATCAAAAACGAAATAAAACAAGAACAGCAACAGAAGCATAAAAGCTCAAGCCTCTATGTGGATGGCACTGGGAGAATAGGAAAGAAGGCTTTAGCATGCATGGACATGAACAGGGGCCGGTGAGCCAAGGAAAGTGCACAACAGTGTCTCCTCATTTGAGTTGAGCATTTAATGTATCTAACTTCATATGAACAAAAAGAAGCATGTATTTCATTTTCCACTGAAACAGTAAGGAAGGACACTGCTTGGCTGGCTGGCTGGCTGGCTGGCTGAATGTCTAGGTACCTGGCCAGATGGTGAATTACCTGACTGGCAGCTTGCTTGCTGAATGCACGTTTGGGTGGGTGGCTGGTGGGATGTTGTTTTATTCTCTCTTTGTAGCAGGGGAATTGGTTATATGGCTGCCTGTTTTATTGGCTGACTGGTTGGCTGGACCACCTTCTGTTTGCTAGTGGTCAGACCCACAGAACACACAAAGATACTGTCACGTGCACATTTAACCTTCTTTGTCCTTTACTATGCTCTTGTATATACAGCAACTCCCCAGGGTGCTGTTATTAATGAGCACCCCAGAGAGCTGTTGCAGTAGATATATGACTCTCTGTACCATATGCACTTTTACACCAATGTCAGTGCCCTTCATATTACAGTTTGCTGCGATAAAATTCCATGTCTGCGCAATATGTTTGATCACATTTTGTCATTGTCCTCATGTTGCTGTCTTTTCAGCAATGAACCATCCATCTATTAAGCTGGAATCAACACAAAAGTCTAAGTGCTCAAGCAGGCGTCACACACAATCAATGACTACAATTGATCTGTGTTGGTCAAAAAAACACTAACCTATTACATCTCATACAGCTTTGATGTACATCACCCATAGGCAAAGAGCTGCATGACCTCTTTGAAATGACCTTACCTGACCTCCATATCACATGCTATCTCTGCACAATATCCTCTTTGTACAGAGAAGACATGCACATTCTCACCTCAGAGCCAATCCTCATGAGATAACCTCTACACAGCTATTCTCTCCCCACTTGAATCCACATCCTTCTATTCATCTTTTACCATTTAACATTTGAGAATGTCACCTTCTCCCCAAGACATAAGCTAATACAAAGCAAAGATGCACCGGTATGTGGCAATACGGTGACTAAGTGACTATCGCTTCTTCTAACAAGGTTATGTGAAATAAGCTGTGAGATAAGGGACAGCTGATCACAGCAAGGTAGCGATCCAGACCTGCGATTCCTGACATTATAGAAGACTATCCATTTAGCATTATACGGCATACGAAACAATGATAGACTGAGACTTGGACAAGTAGGGTGATGATTTACATTCTTTAAATGCCTTATCATTCAAATAAATGATCCACTTTTCAGAAGGAAGTTTGATGAAGTTGCGTAATGTCTTTCACTGGGATGCATAAAATCTAGTTACTGATTTCAATGCATTTCTTTCCTCAATAATGGCTGAAGGAAACAGTGAAGACTAATTACACTGATATGTTTGTTAGTAAAGCACTGGCTTTCAGACAACACAACAAGCTTTCAGCTCCACAGCTGCTTCTGATAACAAAATTCAACAATTTTATCCCTGAGGGCCTTTAATCTATAACTGCATCCCCCAAGGTATCCATCAGACTTCAAGCTAAATCAACAATAACAATCTTTAACAAAACATTGACAGACAGCTGAGGTCACCAGCAGAGGGAAAGCTGACATGTGATTGGCTGCCCATTTTCTGTATGTGATCTACTAAGAATAATTGCGTAAATGAAAACAGGTGCAACAGGGTGGAGACAGCAGTATTTAAATGAGGTTCTAGTGGAAGAGGTTAACAAATATATTGACTTATAACAAAAACAAATATTACCAAAAAAAACGACATATGGGAGAGTATTTGTGACGAAGTCAATGCTGTTAGTAAAACCAACATATTCCACTCCAAAATGATTAACACAGGTGGAAAAAATCTGTCCTGTGCATATTCTGTCATTGTGCCTCCGTCTCCTCCTCTCCACAGTGACAAAAGTCATCTGTGCGCAGTGCGCAGCCGGTTAATACCTGCCCTTCAAAGGTTTTATTTATAGACGTAGTTAGGTTCAGAAATAATACCTTCAGGTTTGGTAAATCACAATGCGCGTGCTAAATAACATATTTGCATTTTCTCCTCCCTGTATTTTGCGCACTGGGGTTGAAACGCCCCATATTACATATTCATTATGGCAAACGTACTAAATGGACAGCGCGTACTATCTTGCACAGTTGAAAGACGCAAACCTCAGTGCGCTGCGTTAGTAGATCAGCTTGCACATTTTTTGTGGGTGATGTCAAGTTTGCACGCGTTTTTACACACACAAACCTTTAGTAAATCAGGCCCTAAATGTTTTACCAGTGCAGTTTCCAAAAAGTGAGAGCAATGTATTTAGTAAAACTCCTGCCATACAAGTTGAGGGCTAGGTTTCCTGGGATGTTAAAAAAAAAAAAAAAAAAAAAAGCATTTAACTGGAGAATATCAAATGCATTTATTATTCAAATACATTAGCATCAAATTTAATCAAATGAAAACATAATAATCCCATCCTGCTCTACAGTCTATTTCAAAGGCACTAGAAACTTTCTGAATAATATGCCAGGAGGTTTTTGTGACATTTTAAATGGCAGGAGGCTGTCAGTCTCACCTAAAAATGACAACATGTATTTTTAAACCTTAATCAGCCTTTTATTCTCAAACTTGAATCTAAAGTTAACCTTTTATGGGGAAAATCCCAACAGTCAGTAGCGTTCTGTTTTAACATCCCTTGCTGTACACAAGTCTCTCTCTCTCTCTCTCTCTCTCTCTCTCTCTCTCTCTGACCTGTGTATAAAAACATCATGGAGACACTGCTCCAGTGACAGTGACAGTGATGGCATGTTTTAATATCCCTGCTAATAACATTCACATCACTCCAAATTAACTTCTTATGATTACATACCTTGTCATGAGAAACATCCATTGTGCCATCCATTGTGCCAGAAGTCACACTCGAATTGTCAAGTTTCAAAGTCCAACTCACTATCAGCAGCTTTATCAATTGCCAGGTCTAATTCCCTCTGTGGACCAACACCACTGACAGGCAGTTTCCAATTATAGAAGCCAGACACTCATCAAGGAGAGTAAGTTTCACTGCTCCCTCAAGCCAGTCAGTGACACCTACACTTTGCCAGCATGAAGTAACCCATTTATTGGTGTCAACTTTGATATCCGACCACATCTCCTTGATTTCCAGAATGGTTCAGCCCTCTGCGGTTGAGAACATTGATAACTGCTTAGGCATGCTGCCACTTTTCTCTTACTGAATCAATAATCACAATAATCGCCTCTGTACTTTTCCATTTTCATTCTTTATATTGGACGTGAAATTTGGTGCACATATCCATGGTACCAAAAGAACAAATCTTATATATATATATAAATATATCAACTTCGGCTTCATAGATTGGCACACGTTCATGGTTCCCAGAGGATGTATCCTAATGTCTTTGGAGAGGCCTTGACCTTTCTTCTAGTGCCACCTGCAGGTTGAAGTATTTTAGTTGAAAAATGAAATATGATCTGAGGGTTCAGAAAAAATACCATATAATGGTTGGCAATACAGAAAGGCTTTTACAACAGCTATTATATCTTTTGTGAGGTTAACAGTCCGAATATGCATCTCTCAGCCTGCAGCCTGAAATGTAGCAAAACTGTAGAAAGCAAAAAAAGGTCATATTTTACACAATACTCGTGATGTTTCACAGGGATTTATTAAGATACCCACACTGTTAGACTTATAGAATAATTACTCACAGCACATTCCTCAAATTAAACATTGCAGTTGACACACACATCAACAGGGATTTTAACCAAGAGGGAAAGACCTCATGCTGTTACTCCTGCAAGCAGTTGTGGGTGACATCCCTATTCTTCAGCTATTAGTCAAAACAACTTCAGACTCTTAAGTGCAGAAAAGAAGAAAAGGTGTATTTTGATGTGCATTTCATGTCATGCTACATGAAAGAATACAATCGAAGTTTGTTTTTTTTTAAGTAAAACTCAACATGCATGCATTTAGAAGGTTTTGGATAGGTCTTGGTGTTGGCTTTCACTAACTTGCCCTGCAAAATTGTTCATTGAAGTTCATTTTGCAGTGAGAGGCATTCTGAGATGGTGGAAAAACTATTTCAAGCCAAAGTGGGCATCCAAACTCCTGATTAGCATATACATAACCTCAGCTGTGCCACTCACATTCCTCCCACCTCAGTGCAAGTTCATTTGAAGACAGGAATTACCAAATAAACACTCAAAATAGCTCCATAAATGTATAATGAGTCTGTTATTGTAATATTTCATAAGTGTATCCAAGCCGGGTAAACTCCTCACATTCAGTCAGGTCCATGTTCCAATTCAATACAGCATCATAAGAAAAACTGCTAACCTTCAGTTTGGCTTCAATGGATCTTATTAATATGGCAGCATAGGGACAGTGGTTTATAGCCACTGTGTATTTGGTACAGTTTAAATCTTGACTTCTTTCAGATCTGTGGAGCTCAATTTATCACCAGAGAGCAGTAAGAGTCACCAGGGAGCAGAGGCACAAGGATACTGGGGAAAAGTGAGCAAGTGAGAGATAGAGAAAGAGACAGCGGAGTCAGTCGCTTGGAGAGAAAGCAAGAGCGTCAGCAAGTCAGTAAATATAAGTAAGTGAAACAGAGAGTGTGATTTACACCAACAGAGGTGGTATGCAGACAGACTAAGTCACTTCAGTTCAGAGAGAGTTGTTTTTTAATTAGATTACGAAGGTTTGCCACTCTCCACTTCAAGAAAGCAGTGCACTCAGCACAGTGCACTTTCTGAAATAATGAAACAAACAGAAAGGAATGACTATCAAGAGAAATATAAAAATCATAAAATGAGTCAAGGCTAAAACTCAAGGGCCCACAACTGTCAGCAATCACCCTTACTCCCACCTTACTGTATGGTTTTGGTCACACCACACAAACAATTTCCTTGTAATTAAAATTGGTCATAGAAAAATGTAATGCACACTGCATGTGCCTACAGGAACACTTAACAGTATGATTAGAAGCTACACAAAGCATACATAACTACTAATTTGAATAAAGATGCCATCTAAAAAGACAAGATTTCTCTGCAAATACATCCTTTTCAACACCTCAAATCAATCAGCCTTTTGTCATACGTCTAGATGCACAACCTGAACTCCTTTTCTTACTGCTTTTATCTACTGAGTAAAGGGCATGAAATAATAGGGAATCCCCTCATGGCCATAGCTACACATTCCAATAAAAAACTATTGTGCAGAACTATACTATTACTATAAATCACAATTTTCACATACACACACACCTATAGAAAGCTGAAGTCCAGGCAGGCGTCTCTTCTACTGGCTTTAATAATTCTGTGCGATCTCTTATTGAGCATTGCTTTCATTAGTCAGGGTGAAATGAAGTGAACAAATTATGTGTGTTCCTGGTGTTTACTTTCCATATTCTAGGACTAATTGGAATCCACAAAAGGATTTGCTTTTAGAAGTTGAAACCTTTGCTAAACAATGATGATTTTTTTAAGCATACAAAAGAAAAACCTACAGCTCCTATGAATTTTTTTTCCAACTCTTTAACTTGTCCTTGTCTGCCCTGTCCTCTCAGTCCTGCTGTTATAACAGGCATGCCTGAATTAACCACACCCTCTCACGTACCTCTTTTAGCAAGCCATGCTGTTTAATGCACTGGGCAATGCACTCTGGCCCTTTTAGGGATTTTATATTTTAGATCAACTATATTTATTCAAATATATTCTAATTGTTCATTTCCCTATTCTTGTGTTTTTACCATTTTACTCCTTACTCAGGTCTGAAATATTTGTCTATGTTGCGTAATATGTTACGTCATACATTTGGGAACAAAATAAAGTGATTCTGATTCTGATTTAAGGCCATTTCATGGTTTCCATGTCTGCATGACCACGAGGGTCTGCACTGGCCCATATGATGTAAATTTCATCGTCAGCCCATGTCCACAAGTGTCCGTGTGCAGCCCAAAATTTGCGACCATGCAGACACCATTGCACATGTGCTAGAAGAGGAATGTCCTGTCTTGTCTACTGTTATGTATATACTGTATTCCTATTCTCATTTATCTGTTACTTTTCTTTTTTGACCTTTCCTTGCTGTTCAGCAACATGCAGGAATTCCTCAGCTGCATCCAGACTCAAAACAGCCTTGTGTAAAACATTACAAGAGGCTGTGTTGGTGTGGGCACGTTGTATGAGGTGCTGATGAGACAATGAAATACAATCGAGCAAGTCCAGTTGGAGTAACAGATTATTGCATGTAAAGTACACTGCACAGGACTTTGTAATACTAAATAAAAATAATAAATAAATCAACAATATCAGATGGTTGTTTCTTTTAATTACCATGCTTATCTTAATATGGCGTTAACAACATGGCATACTGTTGAGAAAGGTTATGTTACGAGGTTGCATATGCATTATTAGAAAGATCAGTGTGATTTTAAATTAAACTAAAACTCCAGAAAAAAAACATTTAATGGGAGAAAAGTGTGTTATGCTTCTATGTTCTTCATACACACCATATGAAAAATGTCACATCCTAGATGAGTTTCAGAATACAGTTCGTAAAAAGTTCAGTAGATACTCAAAGAAAGTCCTGGAGTATGACTCGGTGTACAAAGCATTATAGAGGGAACTGGCTTAGGACCAGATGACAAACAGTGATTCAATATGATAGACAGACCTGCAATCTCATTAAATGCTGACTCTGGGGAAATATGCTACAGGGCATACCTCACTCATAAAGCACACGCTTTATGTCATGTTTGTGAACCTAGCAACTCACAACTTTAGAGTCACTCTCTCAAAAGACAGTGGTCAGTGAATAAGTGGTTCTTCCACTGCGTTAGCTATCAAATATAGGAGCATCCTGATAGCTGAATGGTTAATGCAAATGGAACTGCAATCTTTAACAATGAGACGGAAATCTAAATAATTTCCTCACTCTCTCTCCATTACTTCCCTTGTCACTTCAACACTTCCCATTTGTAGCTAGTGCAGGTCCTCAACAGTGGGTGTATATGATAAATGGAGCAAGACAAAAGAAGACAAATGGGTTAAGATGCCAATGAGATTTCAGTCTGGTGCATCAACTGTACGGGGATGGTGTGGTTACAAATTGTCAGATAAGGTTGAAACCCCAGCTCGATGTAAGATGTGCCTGAGAGCCAATGAAGACAAAGAACAACTGCAGCAATGCTATTCAGGGTTTCCCACAGAAAATGTGTTAGTTAAGGTGGTGGGGAGCAGTGAAACGGGGGGGGGGGGGGGGGGGGGTTATACATTTTTACTTTTTGTTGACATTGTCAAAAATGTGATAATTCCACTTAGTTTATTACTGAGGTCGTACTAAGAGGTGGTGGTGTACTTGGGTGCATTATATTGAAAGGTGTTCCTAATAGTTTGCCCTCCTCATGTATGTTGATGGAATGGACAAAATATTAAGAACACCATTCAATATAATGCATCCTAATACACCACAATCACTCAATAATGAACATAAAGCAGAATTTTCACCTTCTTGTTAAAAAATGTAGTATAAGTTTCATAAATGTAGAATTTATAGCAGAGCTGCTGTATTGGATTAAATTAGATTGCACAGGTTAGGCCAGTGAGTCTATCTTATATAGTTAACTTATTCTCTGAACTATATTTTATAGTAATTACAAGTTATATAGTATTATACAGTTAAGTAGTGATATTCAGCTTCAGTAGCATCACATTTTGGTTGAATCTGCCTCACTCTCTCTCTTCAGGACTGCTGAATGAGAAAGCCTGAAACGTGTTGCTATAGTAACGTCACAGTTACCTGTCTGAGGATTAACGTTGTTAATGATGACATCACATGGCGCTGTTTTCATTAGTTTTTCTGAGCAGGTTCTGCCTCAGATGATGTAGATTTATGTTTTAACCAGCAGTCTGTGTTTGTTTCCTCAAACTTAATATCACTGTTAGCGTGTCTGTGTTATGCTAGTGGGAAGTACAGCGAGAGCTACAGGTGTGTTCAGGGTTGAAGTCAGACAGTCGGACATAGCGGTTCCGGCCAGTCGTCCTGCAGTAAACACCGCTGCAGACGTTGGTTGAACATTAATATACATCGCTGTAAATGTATGCGGGAATATAAGTGTTGGATTTGCAGGAATCAATTAAATTGTGCGCAATACCTGCAATCCCGCGCTGAAATACAGGCCCTGATCATATATATATATTTATTTTTGTTTTTTATTTTTTATTTTTTTAAGACGTTAGTTAAGGCGGCAGGCGTGTGTTGCTAAGGCGTCCGCCTTAACTGTAAAGTGCTGTGGGAAACCCTGCTATTAATTCCTTCCACTTCCTCAAACAGAGGTTATTTTGCTGAGTATGAGTTGACCAAACTTTATGGAGACGTGTTGTTTGGAACATCACCATATACTTTGAGAATGATGAGTAGAGGCATTGCAATTTGTCATTTGTATCTAAATATGAATATAAAAATATATAAACAATTTTATGTTTGACTTTAAAGCACAATAACTATGTGAGCAGTTGTGCCTCAAACATGATGATATAAAGTCTTTCCAACTTGTTTTTTTTGTTTATTTTGTTTTTTGCATCCCCAAACCCTGCAGCCTTTGAAATATGAATTTCTGATATGTTACAGTTACAGCCATCCTGTACTAAATGATGCAGATGCACGGAGGCAGGTAAGGCATTCCAGTCGGAAGGGATGGAAGTAGGACACAGTCATTTGTTGGTCCAAGATGCCCTGCAGACACTTCACCTTTTTCTTCTTCTTCTTTTCTTTCTTTTTTCTTTTTTTAAATCACTGCTGTATCTAAAAAAATGAAATCAAGTGTAACACACAATTTTCCCTGGCCCTGCCTCAATGTATGCATGCATAGCCAAATAAAAAAAACAGAAATAACAGGGCCTCTCCAACTCCTGTATTTAAATGAGATGTTTCCTTGACTCCCTTCTTGCACGCTCACTGCCAACAAAACTTTTTTTTTGTATTCTTCCTGCCTTTGGTACATTTACTCAGAAAATCAAAAGGTGTCCTGTGGATTTTCTTGTAAACAAACAAAGTTATTTTTACATTCATTGTTTGTCACAGAAATATAATGTGTTTATCCTTGAGGTCTAAAAAAAACATGCTGAATATATTTCCTTCCTCCTTGCAGAGCTGATTTTTAAAAATGTTTTAAGTTGTGCACTGTTTATATGCAGCTTGCTGTCTTCTTCCTTGCCTTAGTTTGTTTGCCTTTGCTCATACACATGCATGTGCATAATCATTCTTGTAAATAGATCAGGGGCTTGCTCATAAAAACATTGCCACATAGCTCTACTAGTTATATCAAAAATAACATCCATCCATTTGCAGACCAATCCCAAGTAGGACACATACTTTAAAAAAAGAAATTATGAAGACAGCTGCCACTCTAATAGACCTTAAAGTTTGAAAAAGTATGTCAAGTACTTTCAAAATGCCAGCATCTAGTTAAAGAGTTTAATGAAAAGTGCTTTAGAAAAGCACCGCCCCATGTTCTCCTCCTCTCCTCAAGAAATGTCCTTCTTTCCTGCACTCTGCTCACTGTCTTCAAAGCATCCTCATGAGATCTCATCACTAATGAAATCACTAATGTAGCCATGGTGACTATTTCCCAAATGAGCAAGGTGACCTTCTGAGAATGCATTCGGGGAAAATGCAAGCAGATTATGATTCACCTTAAACAGGACACATCTATTTCATACTTAATAAATCTAATTTAATGTACAACAGGCCATCAAGTGGTGCCATGCAAATTAACAGTACAGGTCAAAGCATGGATAGAATCAGGGAAGCAATTGTCAACATTATCTCTAATGTGGGCTACAGATTTTCCAATAAGCTTCTTATTACAATACTTCCTTTTTAGTAAGGTTGACTGATGGGGACTGGTCATCTGTAAAAGCTATTCAAGATGCGCAGTCAAATGTCAGACTGTAGAAAGTTGAAATGTACAGTCCTTATTTTGTGGTTTTAAGCCACTGCTCTCTGTGGGAGTGACATTTTCAGATGTTTACTGTATGACAAAATATCTATCTTCTTCAGAAAGCATGGATCAGGCTGATGTAATGGTTGTCATAGCCACAGCCAGATGTCAAGCCATAGCCAAGATGTACTTTAAATGGATATTCATACACCAACCAAAAAATAATAAGAATTGCAGGGAGACACAAACCTGCAGTCAGTCTGCTTACCACAACTGGGCCACGAGAAGCACTTCTCATTTTGAACCAACAGCACAGCCAGACTCAATAGTAAAGATGGATCTGTACAACTGCAAAACTGACAGAATGGGCAATAAAGAGCAATCAATAGAACTATGCTGCAGACTTCTGAATGCAGTTGACAACAGGGTAGAAAAGATAACCTGAAAAAAACAAACCACCAATGCCAAAACTAAGCAAGAAGAGCAGTTGACAACTGTTTGTTTAGAGAACAGTTATTTTCTCAGCTTTTAACTGCTTGAAGTGATTAATTTGCCACCAAAAATCTGTTTGTTTTGTATCAAATATTCACATGTAATTGTACACATCACACTGTCACATTTGAACCGATACTGGTACTCAGTGGTACTTCATTTTGGTACTTTTTCTCTAAATTTGTAGTGCCTAGAGTATCAACCCAAAAAGTCCCAAAATGTTGCCTATTTATTTTGAACATTTAAAAAACAATATAAAAGTATGAAAATATGAACATATAAAAATAGACTATAATTCTCAAACACATTTATACACAGTGCAATGTGTAGTGAAATGTTAGTGGTACCTGTCCAGCAAAGATAAAGATACATTTAACACACACACAAAAATTAAAACAAAAGAATAAAGAAATAAATATAAAGGGTGCAATTGTTAGAAAGAAAATGTGAGAAAAATGTATATAGTGTAAATAAGATATATATATATATATATATATATATATATATATATATATATATATATTATATATATATCTTATATATATATATATATATATATATCTTATTTACACTATATACATTTTTATATCTATATATATATATACAAAGTAAATATATAAAACAAATATATAAGTGCAAAATATATATAAAAATATATTCACATGGGTTATTTAGCCTATATTAATCATATTTCTTCTAAACATATTTATTCATGTGTTTCTGTTGTTAGCAGCGTTTTCCCACAATGCATCTGTGTAGCTATAGCGCTTCTATAGAGTTACACATGGTGACACCATGACTGAGTTTAGTTGGTGTAATGATCTTCATGAGATTTATTGACCAGCAGCACGACTGGTTATCATTGATGTTGCACCCATGTGCACAGAATAAAAAATTGTCAGCCAGGTACACAACATCCTGCTCTAACATGTGCCCAGCTCGTACGTTCCATTCCAGAATGAAGTGTCGGAATGTACTGAAATTTGGCACCATTTGATTTGACGTGAATCAATACTCGGCAGTAGAAATTATATCGATACCGTGATAAGAGACTAGATTTCGTCTTAGATTTTGGATATCGTAATATCGCAATATGTCATCACAGTTGTCGTTTCCTGGTTTTAAAGCTGCATTACAGTAAAATATATTATTTTCTGAACATAACAGATTGTTCTAGCTGTTCTGTTATTTACCTTTTACCCACTTTGTCATTATATCCACATTACTGATGATTATTTATCAAACATTTCATGGCGTAAATATTTTGTTAAAGCAAGAACAGCCATATCTATAATATTGCTGCAATATCAATAGAGGTATTTGGTCTAAAATATCGTGATATTTGATTTTGTCCATATCCCCCAGCCCTACTCGGAAGTACCAAAATAATTTGGTCTGTACCATTAAAAGTACAGACCTCATTACCCAACCCTAGTCACGATGCTCCAACACAAACATTAGCATTGTGATGTAACTCCAAAGACTGCTACACTATCTGAAGAGTTCTACTAATGGGTCTGTAATAGGACCCACAAGATCAGCCTCCCCATTCTTTCCCATGGATGTCCAATGAAATGTATCTCCTGTTAATAAGCAAATGGCCCTGTCAAATCCCAATGCGACGTGCAAATCAAATCATGAGTCACGGCCTTAAACTGCTACTTACTTAAAATCTTTTCAGTATCAAATCCTCACACCCTGTAGGCTTGTAAGTTAGCTGAAAAAGCTAGTTACATCCTCAATATCTAGCTTGCCATGATCGTCTTGACTGCATTAATTCCAGTCGATTGTAACATAAAAAAGTGTCACATTGTCAATAGGAACTTCTCAGATCACTCTTGCAACACAGTCCCCTTCTCCATTGCTTGCATATTTCTAGACCTAAGTGTCACCACAAATTCTCAAATCTGGCTAAATAGGCTGCTGCCATAAGTAGCCTGCAAAGTAAACTGTTTTGCAGTTGTTGCTCAAGAGCTTGAAGGTGAACAGAGTAATGGGGTTGAATAACTGGAGGTAAAATCATCACTTTTGGGTAGAATATCACTTTAAAATGTGACTGTTTTAACCAAACAAATTATGCAAATTTAAGAAATGTGTGTCTTTGATGACTAACCCCTGACGACAGCCGGTGCATAGCAAACAAATAAGGGATAGCACTATCTGAAAGGACCATTGAATTTGTTATGACTGATTTCAACAACAACAAAAACAGGAAATTTAAAGTTGATGTTTAGATTGCATGAAGCAAGTTGTGGCAACTCTGCAACAGCACTGATGAATTGTGAATTATGCATGCATGTCTTCATATGTGCTTTTTCTTTTTCATGGGTCCCAAGTGAAGAGAAATGCAAAATTACACATGATCTTGTCTGTTTGTGCAGGGACGTTGTACTGTACATTGCAGAAATCATGGCATAACTGTTGGCAAGTCTTGGTATTCAATTATTTATTAATGCTGTATCACCATAACCCCCTCTAAGTTCTAAATGTTTCCCTTTATTACAATTTTAATCCGATTAACTATAGACTTTAATATTAAAGCTGCATGCCATACATGTTGTCATCTCCCATATCTGCAATTTATGACAATGTGGACACTGCAACAATACAAAATTTACAAAACATGTCCATGTCCAAGGTAATATAAACAGAATTGTGTGTATGTCATCTTTCTCTTTTGAATTATTGAACAACTCTTTCTTTTTTAAACTGTGCCTTTCTGGATGACCCAAATAATAGCCTACATAAACATCTAGCAGGGAACACAGCAATGAGTATCCATGTCCAAATCCAATATTGGGGCTAAGGGCTTAAGGCTTTCACTATGAACCACAACATCCCAGGTTCAAGTCCAGCCAAGGACCTTTGTTGCATCATTCCACAATTCATTCTTCCCTCAATTCCTGTCATCTCCTTGCTTTCAAAATCTCTTATAAAAGGCATAAAAAAGCCCAAAAGTAATGGTTGTAAAATAAACCAATGGGCTTTTTAGTGTTGGCTTGGTGTATTCTACCCATAGACTGTATATAAAATGGACGTAACATCCGTGACGTCACCCATTGGTTTGTGGACTGCTGCTTGGAAGCGAATAGTTTCGGATCTGGGCAGCGCCATCTTGAAAATTTCCGGATCATTCAGGACCAAGATGCTGAAGGAGGAAGAGGAATCAATAGAAAAAAACAACATGTGTGAGAGGATGGAAGGAAAAGATGAAAACAGGGGACTAACTATATGTCAGTATGAGACTATGTCCACAAACCCATGTTGTTGTTTTTTTAGTGTGTCTGTGTTTGCGTTAGTGAATCAAGAGATAGAGAAAATATAGATCTCAAGAGAATGCATTGATTGAGACACAAAGAAAGACAATTCACAAAAGGGAAAATGGAACAATCAAAAGCTAAGGGAAATCAAGCACCATGCATGGAAGTATTGAAACATGGCATGACATTAAAAATGTATTTTAGTCACATTTTTCAAGTTGAGGTAATTTGTCTCAATTCAGATGCATGTGCAAAGACAAGCAACAACAAAAAAAAGGCTCTCTGCCTACCCATATACTATATGGCAGACAGTATTCAACTTCGCAATCAGCTTTCATGTGGCACAAATATTTAATGAATTCTTTGGAGCAGGTATGTCTTCACAACAATGTGACTATGATGGCTATAAAACATGATGCAAGAAGTGGAGTTGTCCCATATCAAGACCATGTGTCTTTTAAAGTGTAAACATGCTGACAAGTCATTTCTTTCTTTCATAGTCTTCTCCACAGCTTTGATATATGTATCCTGACAGAAATCATCAATTCATAGTTCTGTATGGTCTCACTCAATGCTATCAGCAGACCCTAGACCAACCAGTCACTAGCCCAGCTAGAGCCTTTATCACCCTGTTGAGTATAATATGATCAGTACAACACAGCCAGAAAAGAGCTCAGGGAATCACCCAGCATCAAGCAGACGGGCTAGAGAGGCTTTGGCTTGTAGCCCTTTACAAGACAGGTCCTTCAAAAATGGTTTTCATTTTATTAGCCCAGCAGATGAATAGTGAAGAAAATGCAGCCAGGCAAGGGTTATGAAAAACAAATGCCTTTTCCTGGTGGTAAAGACTGGATGTAAAGTCCCCTCTGTTTTATTTGAGATAGAACAATATCAGCACAGCTCCTCTCTGTTATGAAGCAATAATGTTTTCCTAAAGCCTGTCAAACACACTGGCCCATGGTTCCTGCTGGACACTGTCCAGTTTTCTTATTGGACAAATATGTTCCCTAAGCAGATTCCAACTCAACCCATCTAACAGAAGTTCTGTACCACAACATCTGTGTACATTAAATATTAACTTTGCCAGATGTTAACCCTAATTTTGAAGTACTTGCTTTTGTAGAGAACATTACTTACTTACTGTGCAATTCCACTTTCCAACAAAATTGTATGTTGTAGCAGTGTTATGCAGTTTTGTTTGGGCATACCTGAATTGTAATGATCACAGAAAATTACCTTATCTAAAGCTCAAAATGATAAAAAGCAATTCCTGCAACCAACTATGTTTTGTTGTGATACAAAAATTGCTGGCAATCAATGAAACACAGCTGTGTTGTCACTCCACAAAAGAGTTATACTGCGCCACATAGCACCGACTGCACTGCATGCACTGAGTATCAAAGCACAGTAAGCTTGCCACCATCTAACAACATATTGAAAATATGTATTCTATTAAAATTAAGGATGACCACTAAAAGCCACAATATACTCCAATTAGGCAATGGCATCCGTGCTTAATGCTAGAATGTAGAGAATGAATGACAACAAGGACAGTCCTGTTCACAGACCCTGTTGTCATTTACAGTTAATAAAGATGCCCCACAGCAATAAGATAACATGCTAAAGTTATTCCAGGAACCTTTTATAATCTAAAACCCTCCTTTAAGTCAGGGATCATATGAACACATTACTCATTTCCTGGAAATTCAACACATAAAGAAGTCTGTCTGTGGTCAGTGCGTATAGGTCAGGTAACTGTTCAACTGAATTACACTTAAAGAATGTCACTTCATAATTGTCTTACAGACGAGACTAACAGGCAGACTGACTGAAACAGGGAGTGTAAATACTATAGACCTGCTAATGGATTCTGAGTGGTTGTCAAGTGACATGGACTTTTATGGCTTCCTTTGAGTGGTTCTGGTTATATTCCACCCACTAAACAAATGGAATATGACCACATTTCACTTAAGCCTATGTATGCAAGTGAATGCTTAGGAGGACTACTCTATATGCATAACATAGTCGTTGATAGATTGCAGTCTCTGCATATAGGTGAAGTGGTAAGAAAAATTACCCTTTCTTTGCACAGAAGTAGAGTATCTATAGCTGTATTATATGACAATAAAGTTTCTTGATCTAATAGAAGACAAGTCTTTATCCCCCTCATTATTTATATTTACGGTAAAGCAATTACTGCAATATTTCCTAAGCTATGACAGGCCTGCAGTACAATCACCTGCAAGTCTTACACATCCTGTATGATTAGTGACCTTGTGGCTTTCTCTGAAGTAGCTGTGGCTTTGCTCCATACATGACTGACTAAAACTGACTTTCCATCTAATACGTCTGCATCACTAACTTCATAATGTACATGCTCTACTTTCAAAGCTAGCTAAATCACATGGCTTATCTGAGGGACAGACTCAATACACCATCCATCTCTGAATGAACAGGTCAATAAGACCTAGACAAGGGGCTGGCATTCACCTAATGATCAGTTCTGGCTGCCTTTCATTCTGTGACACTAAATGCAGAACAAAATCTTCACTTCATGGCCCAATTCATTATCCAAGCTACATAATGTTTGATGTTGATCTACACTAATGGAAAATTTAGCACCACGTCTGCAATGTGTTCATTAGCACATTCCAGACATCTCTCTCATGCCTGGGAGTACAGCCATACAGTAGATGTGTATTGTACCAGTAATATAACAGCCTATGCAGTATGACTGTGATTATGGCTGTGACTAGATTTATATATAGCTATGTACCTAATAGCAGTCCCTGCCTCGCTCACTTACACCCTTGGGATCTAATGACATAGCCAGGGGGTTACACATCATACTAGCTAAAAATCTCACTCTGGCAATGGCAGTCACAGGAGGAGGACAACGACTGGCTGGAGAAAAATCAACGACTGTTGAATACAATGCAGAGTGAGAGGTCAGGGGTACAATTTCCAATCTGCCACTGCTGAGGGGAAAAAATGTCCAGATGGATCACCTTCCATTTCTTCTCCCACTTTAGATGTTTCATCTTTTTTGTTTTGTTTTGTGGTTTCCTTTTTTTACCCGCTGAATTGTCAATCTTGATTGCAATTGGACAGAGAGAAGAGAAATCATTATTTTCCTCTTTACTGACATCTCCGCAGATAAATAAACCCTGCAGTATCCTCATGATTGGGACAGGCAAGCAGCAGGAAAGAAATGGGAGAAATGCCATCTTCTCATCAAAGGATGCTCCAGATTCTTCCCGAGGTCTCACAGAAGCCTTCAGCAGCGTCCAGGCACAGTCTAGATTGTGACACATTTGGGTGATGTGTTTTACCTTGGGGCCACAGGACCTTGCGCCAAACCAGCCAGTCAGGCACACACAGCGACATCCACAGTCATCAAAGGGAAAGGGTTGCTGTCCCTCCCGATATACACAAGATTGATATCAACTGCATCATGTGTTGAGCATGGCCATTCTTGTCAGTTTCCTACAGGGACAATCCCTCAAAATCTGTCTGTTATAATCAGGATATGTGTCTTATTTATCTGACTTGAAGCAAGAACTTGATTGCTGCATGTGAAGATATTTGACCTACAGATGCCTTGTTGATTGGAAAATTTAATCAAATGCACAGCTCAAATGTAAACATCATATGTATCACGCACCAGTTATGTATAGACTGGAGTATCTGAGAACTTGGACTATTTATGCTAAAAAAGGTTTTGGGCCTAGAGGAGGAGGATATTCAAAGGATGTCGAAAGGCTTTCAAATGCAACTCTGAAAGTAAATGCCAGGTGGACATATTCGCATTGATGATGCAATCAATCAAGGCAATATACCAAGAAATGTTCTTTTTATAAAAAACAGTAGATCAAGGATTTTCTGCATTCTTGCATTAATGTCCTATCTTTAGTTTTAAGTTAGATGTAATTTACACAGAATGAATAAACTTCAGAATCACCTTTGCATCAAAGAGTGACTGTGATGCAAAGGTGCATCTGCCCTTTACGACACACATTTTAACTGCAGCTGTTCAGCCTTCACACAACAGCTGCTGTTCTGATTGTCCTGCAATATGTTGTCCATTGCATAATCACCCGCACAGTTATTGTTGGCAAAGTGTCATGATATTACTGTATCCTGTATAGGGATGGGAATTGATAAGGTTACATTGATACCAATGTCATTATCAATTTAGCTTATCTGTCAAATCCTTCAGACTCCCTTATTAATTCTTAATCAATTTTCTGTGTGCAATAGAAGTAAGCCTACACAGGTTTTCAGAGCCAACGCAACTGTTTTATTATCTCTGAGTCTGAACACAATGTAAAAGCAGTAGAAAAAAGGTATGCACACAGCGGCAGAGAGAAGAAATTGTTTGGAGATCACCCTCAAGTTCAGTATTACTATACAGCACTACAACAGCACGGCAGTGTGGTGAACCAATATCAGCTAGCCTGTTTGCCCAGTTGGTAACAGCTGACAGTCCACTGGCCATTAGTTGGCTCCCTTAGCTCCAGCAGCACACCAACAGATCGCTGGCTCTCCCTGGAGCCCGGCCAAGTCCCAGTACTGGGTCAGCACTGGGCCTACTCAGTTATTCTGGGTGTGTTTTGCTGTCTCGGTCCTACCACTATGACAGTGAAATAGGGATTACAGAAACATGCAACCCAAAGGACACAAATATAAACACAACCCATCACATAACACTATTGGCCAGCTGCAAATAATTGTGTGCTGCTCTGTAATGTAAAACAAAACCAAATTTGATTTAACCTGGTGTTAGTCTTCCTGTGTATTTGCTGTAGTGTAATGTGCGTCTGACATACTTAGCCTCTTGTGTGAAATTTGATTTGTTTAGGTTAATCTAGATCTCATTAACCTCCTGAAGTGTATGAAAGGTCCTTCAATGATCTTCGATTCTACAAAGTTGAACTGCACATCTCCTGTTACATCTCAATTTGCTTGAATGAAGTACGATTTTGATGCAACACTGTTACATCACATGAGTGTTTTTAGTCCAGCGCACCACTTTGCAATGTCACTTCCATCTGTGCTCTCATCTCTGTCTCACCCATCCTCTTTCCCTCCCTCTCTCTCTCTCTGGCTTCTCCTCCATGTGACTGTTCTGCCACTGTGACAGGGACCATTCTGTCTGTCAGCCAGACAAGCCAGTATGCTTTCTATACTTGACCTGCAGGCGTGTATCACTCATATCTAAAAAAAAAAAAAAAAATTTAAGGGGAGAAATTATAAAAGGAAAGTGCAAGCGGCTTGACAGAAACGTGCATCCACAACAGTCACTTAAGTCAGGGAGCTGAGGTGACCTTCTCAGATTTCATTTCAGTTTTCTCCCTCCTTTCCAGAACAAGTGAGTAATTAGAGCAGAAACATTTCCCCACATACCCGGGCATCTGAGTGCAGAGCTGCTTTTGTGTCTGCCTGTCAGGCTTCACCAAAAACTGTTGCTATTGCACAAACGTATTTTACAGTACAGTGGCGGCCGGTCAATGCGGGGCGCTGGGGCGCCGCCCCCATCAAATATCTGGCCAAAATCTACTTAAACATATTAAACATAAATGAATTAGATAATGCTAAATAATTATGAAATAATTGGTATTAGTTAGCAAGATGGTCCTGTTAGCCTCTAAGCACCTGTCATCATTCATTATAAATCGATTCCAAATGGTATTTTATTAGTTTCTATATGTACTTCCTGTATGCGGGGCGCCGGACTAATGGAAGTCAATGCAAGCCCTCAAACTTTTGACAAGCATGTGACCTGATGCTGCTCTCTCATTGGCCTGTGTCACGTTTCCCACGGGGCGCAGCTCAGTGCGCCCCGGACACGCCCACTTTTATTGGCAGCGAATTGTTGTTGTTTCATGTTTTTTAATCTACTGTGATTGGACAGTTCCGGCTGTCATTCACGCCTTCCCGTCAGCTGCTGTCACCCAAACTCCTGCTGACGGTAGGTTCAGGAGATGACGTTAAAGTGGAGCCGCGGAAATTAAAGAAGATTATTTTGTAATTTCTCTACAAAAACCTAATTTCACAAGACTTTCACTAGAAGAGAGAAAGAGGATAAAGCAGCAGCAGGTGATGGAGGAGCTGAGAGTATCTCCTGCTGCTGTTATGATAAACGGAGCTGGCTAACTGGATGCAGTGTGAGTTATTCCTTTTATTGCTTTATCTGTTTGCTGTTTCAAAGTGTCAGCACCGAAACGTTGTGGACAACGACAGGGGAACGAGACCTAAAACATCTCTCTGAAAAAAATCAAACAGAAAGCTGCAGCCATCGAGACAATAGCATGGAGCTAAGTTGTTTTTAGCAGACTTAGCATTGCTGAGCTCTTTCTGCAGCTGTTTCACCACATCTGGCCACATGTAGACCTCTGCTATGCCAAGCTCCAGAAGAGGAACATAGATTCAGTCAGTGGCTGCATCCAGCAGCTCCAACAGGACATATAAAAGATCAGGTAGTAGCTGCATTGCTGTTATTAAGAAATGATGGAAGTAATTTTGACTATTACAGTTGATTTGGGTACATTTCATTATTAAAATAAGTTAAATAAATTATGCCTAATCACAGCAGTGTATAGTGCTTAATGCGCCATCTATTGTCATGTTTAGGTATTGCAACAACTAACAGATTACAGTGAAATCAGGACTGAATACACAATAACTAAAATATAGGTGGTGTCTCTTTTTAAGCATATTACCTTATTGGTAACTCTGCTTTAACTGCTGGTATCTTTAAGTGATGTGAGTGAAATGGGCATTTTATCATGTCTGGTTTTAATTTTTTATTCCTCTCTCTTTGTGGGTCAGAGATACCATACTGGGACAAACCAGGGGACATTATAGTGTGTTGTTTTGTTTTTAGATTAGTTTTTCTTTCTTATTTATATTTTTTTGCTGCGGTATGAAGTGGTGCTACGGCTTATTTGACACTAACCCTAGGACCACCAACCATCAAACTGCGCCCCCCCAAACATTTTTGTCACCAGCCGCCACTGTTACAGTAACTGCTCAACATCTGAAGACCCCTAACCCTTGTCACACAGGCGCTAAGATTATCCGTGTTGTCATGTTCAGTGAGTCAGATTATTGTGAGTGTCATTTCAGAGAATGTGGTCACCATGTATTAGTGATGATGCAAAGCCTCCCTGCTGTATCTCTTTTTCTCTCTCACAGAGTAATTTCACTTTTGAACATTAGCAGTGGGCTACCAACCAGATCTTACAGATAAGTGGTAACACAACATCTATACAAAGAGGATACCTGTATATGATGTGTTCAGGGCAAATTAATATTTCCAGTGACTTGCTTTGGTCAACGCCTACCTTTTCTTTACATGAGTCCCGTTTGTCATTCTGCACTTCATCTCTACGAGCTTAGTGTGCTTTACTATGAGCATAAACATAAGAGATAACTGTACCACTCTCCTTTTGACGTGGCCCTTTCTTTTTTTAAGATATTAACCGCTATTCTTTTCAATCTGTCAATCTTTATGACCTAAATTAAACAAGCCACTGCAAGCTGATTTATTGTATTTAATATTAACCACCTGTACGTTATGGTATATGATGTTTTAAGTGTAATAAGGGACATGAATATATTATTACTAATACATTTCTTTCTCTCTTTTGCCTTTTAGCTATCGAATGACGTGTAGCCTATATACTTTATCTATCCTTTCTTTTCCATTACAGCAGTGCCCATATATATATATATATATATATATATATATATATATATATATATATATATATATATATATATATATAAATATATATAGTAAATGCTTTCGACAGTGTGATACAAAAAGTGATGTAAAACACAGGTCGAGCACAGCCTAAGCCCAAAATGTAGTAATGACCTCTTCAAAGTTAGGACTAAATATAAACCAAAAGACTTCTCCGCTCAGTCGTACACACAACGCCCATCTTCATCGAGGGAAATTAAAAAAGAGACAGAAGATGAGGTTAACTGTTCCCCGTTCGCTCTTACCGTCGAAGACCTTGAAACGACGACGGCCACGACATCCTGGATTTCTTCAGTCCGGGTCGGTGCCCCGTGTCCACTGCGTAAGTCCGGTCCATGTTCCTCGGGTTGAGGTATCTCTCGGTGTCCGAAAAGCCTCTTTGTCTCACTCGGTTGTTCTTGCGCACTACCAGCGCGTGGTGGAGCGGGGGGAGCGTTGCTTGGTTCTGCTGCCTCCACAGATGTTTAGGCGCCTTCGCACTCACGCCGGTTCCGCCGCCGGCGACCAAAGACGCCGTCCCCACTTTACCGCAGGCAGGGTCCATCCTCCTTGCCACAGATGATAATTTAAAGAAATAAACACTTTAAGGGCATTCAAATGGAATGACTCGGAAGGGGGTGGGGGGTGGTGTGAGGGGATTTTGACAACACTGCGAGGCAGGTGGTGTTTTGAGAAAACAAAAACGAAAACAAAAATCCGAAATTATAGCTTCTTTAAAGTGATTGGAGACAACTTTTTAGTTACTCCGGTGCTTCACGTCCAGTTTGTTTTTTGAAGCTCGCGTAATGAGTCTAACTCCATCAACTTTATCCTTGCTGCCCTTAAAGAAAACACTGGACCGAACCAATAATTACTCCATTTACGCATCACGAGATAGACCTCAGTAACTGCGGTTTGAAAAGGGGAAGTGTCCCCAAGTGGCTACGAGGAAGGACTCTCATTTTAGTATAGTTTCCAAGTGCTCCACGCTTTCTCCGCACACGCCCATTTCAGCAAGGTGCTTGTTTGGTTGCAGCAGTGGGAGAGCTGTTCAGTACAGTACAGGACAGGACAGTCCACACGGGCGGATGGATATCTCCACTATTCCATGCAAACTTCTGTAAACCCCGCGCTGTAGTTAACTTGATGCCCGGTATGCGCAAAACTATCCAGGCCTGACAATACCGTTCCCCTCTCTTCAAGTCCCCTGCAGGAACAAGCGACAACAGTATATAGGGGACCGGATTATACATTAATCATGAGGGACCAACCCAAAGCGCCTCCCCCGAAATCAGGGGTGGGAGTGGGCAGGGAGCCAGGTGGCCAAACCGTTCAATGCTGAACCAATTTTATGATCAAATATTCCAAATGAGATCTGGGTATATTGCAAATCATCAAGTTTTGTAACATGTTACAAAACTATTATTATTATTACTAGTGTTATTAGTATTACTAGCAGACTGTACTACTAGTTAATAAAGTGAAAACAAAAGGGGACAAGATATACCAAGAAATCCCACTGCAGGTAAAACGTAGGCCTTCACAGTAATCAATTAAAATAAAGGTTATTACAGGATGTGTGTATCTGCCTGTGGTGACCGCAGTGTACAGAGGAGTGAAAACAGCCAACTGCCTCTGTTGTGTTTGTGGTCATTTCAAGAGAAAGAGGACTTTCAGGGCAGACTGCTTGTTTTCTCTCCTTGTCCCCACACTTGCAGCTCAAGCCCATTACTCTGGAAACTAACCGTGTGGGGAATGCAATCTCTCCTGCTTTAACAACAGAAATGTAATCTCCTCAGAAACAAGGTGACTAAAAACAGAAGTGGCAGGTAAGTGTAATGGCTGGACAGCACATAAAGAGAATAGGGGCACAGGCGTGCCATGCATGCACTCATGAGCAGCTCACGTGTGGGCTTTGTGTTGGTCCATCCTTACCTTCTGAAGTTAAACATATTTCCTGCAGGATTGATGTGATTCAGCACATGCAGTAGAACTCAATACTGCACACACTGAGACCTGATGTAAAGCTTCATTGTATATTAATTTCAATCATTTCCCTGTCTCTAGCTCCTACATAAGGTCATGGAGGAGACTATATTCCAGCATTGAGTGGGAGTCACCTTCACCAAGCAATATACATGATGGGCAACCTTTTACGTTAGAACACCTTGCATACATGTTCATCTCTGGACTCAATAACTTTGTAAACATTTCACATTTTTTACAAATAAATCTGCCATTGATCAATATGACAAAGGGCTTTAAGCCAGTCAACATGATAAAATAATTGAATATGCTTGTTTAATTCTATACTTCCTTTTAGTATTTATTTTCTGTTTAGACTGTTGATCTGGGATAATGTAATCAATTGGTTGCAGCAGCAATCAACAACTAATCAATATAAACTTATGTCTAAACACTTTTTGTCTTATGAACATCTAGTAGTTAGCACTTCAGTCACTTCATTTGTTGGCGCGTTGGTAATGAGTTGTGCTAATCTCTGAGCCTTGTTCGACACAATTATAAAGCTACTGTAATTGAAAAAAAACATTAATATGCAGGTTCATGGCATGCACTCAATTTACTCAAAAGTTCCAGTTGGAGAATTCATTGCAGCACTTTTATCCATAATGTTTCACAACAGTATATTTCTTCCTGATTGCTTTACTGAATAATAGATGAACTGAGCTTGAAGCAAAGTTAAGATGTATGGCCTTTGTTAAAATTCTCTGCATCACCCATTTTCCTCCCTTCAGATGATTTTTTAAAAATAAATTGCTAATTCTTAGAACGTTCTGCTGTGAAAGCCAAGGGACTAACTGTTGATGCAGACTTTTTTGCAATCAGACAGGGCTGAAGTACGATAAAAACAAAGTTACATATCAAAGCAAAGATTTTGTCAATCATATAGTATATCACACAACAAAACTTTTTTTTGGTGCTGCAGGCCAATGATTTGAAAAGTGGGATGACAAAAAAATGTAAGCTCTAAGAATGACATTATCCAAAATAGTCGATATAACCGTCTGAAATATAGTGACAATGAAAGGCATGTCCCATGTCTTCCTCCAAATAATCATGTGACCCCTTTTCAAATCACCCGATGCTTCTCCAGCCCATGTAACATAATTCTTAAGAGTGTCCAGTTATACACACACTTGTCAACAGTTTGACCTTTTTTAAAGTTCACATAAAACTTTTCTGACAATTATTCAGAGAGGATTGGTTGTCTCTTCCCTGACACCTTTTGGCATTATCACATAGACCACAAATAAATTATTACTGAATATGTTTCTTTGTCATGAATGGCAGCTTCTGTCGGTGACACAGTAGGCAATGTTGTGAACAATATGGATGTGTAACGCCCCTAACAACAGACAAAAATATAAGAAACAAATACAAAAATAGACTCAAATAGTGTATTTCCTGGAACTAACATGTTCTTTACATTAAAGCAGCAGTTCTGAATCTGAGGAAACTTTTTTTGGCTTTGTTGTGTATCAGACCTGCCAGGAAAATTTCCCTGCCTGCCTAATAATGTAATTTACACCCAAGTGACACCAGCTTCATGCTTCCCTATAAAGAAGTATACAAGTCAATAAGATTTTTAATATTCTCTCCACAACGCCTTATAATATATCATCTAATTGAGGACTTTTTAACAAGCTTAGCGCTTATTAATAAGCTGTATCTCACTGCTCACATCTTTGTTGTTTATCCACTTTGTGAGACACTGCTGGTTCAAGGACAATACAGGAACAAGTAGACAATAAAAGAGTAAGCTAGTTTTCTTTCTCAGCTGGCATATGACACACCACTGAGCAGTGTTATGCAGGTGGTATGTGGCTGATGAGTGAGATACTGAGCCCGTTGAAGCATGTCATCAGAATCAAAGGTACACCAGAGGACACCCACCTTCTCTTTGATTGATGGACAAACTCTGTCACCCCCAGCCCACCCCCCCAATACTAACGCAGAACAATGGGGACTTTGCACATGACAGATAGTCAGTATAAATGTATTCTGGACCCTTCACCAAGTAAAATTATGCTTCCCCCATTAGACCACTCTCTTTGATACAGAATGCTGTTTGGTATGTTTGTATCTGTCTCTCCTCCGAGATTCAAGCTTGTGGGAGACTTGGTGCCTGTCTCTGCCAGACCTCATTTCATCTAAACCACCCTGATGCTCTACATTCTCCAGCATTTTCCGGAGAGGGTTTGATTCTTTTCTCGATTCTTATGTGGTCAAGTTTTCCCAGCACAGAAAGACTATAAATGCACACAAGTAATTACATTCACTGTTTGAGGATTAGTAAGTGACAAACAAATCTATCAGGCCTAGTTATTTGATGAGTCATACTCCTTAGAGCATACAGTCACTGAAGGATGTTAAAAATCAGAATTTAGATATATGTAGATACACAAGGAATTACTATGTAAAACCATTTCTGTGAACTATAAACAGGATAGTGCAAAGAAGTAGTGTACAAGGATTGATGAGATGAATATTAAAAGGTATTTTTTTAAATGACGTTACTTTATATACATATTGTATAACAGGTGGTTATGTACACTATATACAGCCTGATCAGATATACCATAGTGAATGAGGTGTGTTGCACGTTTTGTATTTTTAGACTAAAATAAACATATTCAATTTGTAGGTACCGTGGGTATTATTGTGTTCCAGGGTTATTGCACAGTGCCACAGTGAGTTAAATGTTCATAAGTGTGACAGCGAGGAGGCAGATCCTTTACTGCGTCTGGTGGTTTTGCTATACAGTGTTCTGTAGTGAATACCAGTGTGGAGAAATTGGAACACATTATATACAGGGAGTGATTTTCCCTGTCTGTTTCCTGACTCTGGAGATGTAAAGGTCCTGGATGGTGTGCAGGTCAGCACTGATAATCTTTTCTGCAGGCCTGACTTTCTGTTGTAGTCTGCTTCTGTCCTGTTTGATGGCCGATCCAAACCAGACAGTGATGGAAGTATAGAGAGCAGAAACACTGCAGTGTAAAGCTGTGTCAGCAGCTCCTTAGTAAAGGGTGACATGGGAGTAGATTTTCACTCCTGTCCCATTCCACTCCTACAAAAATATTCATGTCCCATCCCAATTCCGGAAGAATGACTCCAATCCCTTCCCGTTCCCATGATGTGTGTTTTTTAGGAGAGACAGTCTTTGGGCAATGCAATAATTTTGATTTGATGCTCTTGCCATCCTATCCGTAGATCATTTTGTGTTCTTCTTATTCACACCATTTGTCCAGTGCATTGGCATAACCAAGAACATTGGTTCACTTGTGGCAATATGGCATTAGGGAAACCAAACACTGGCTCTACAGAGGGCCATGTGTGTTTTTAGCAAATTCATGTCCACCATAGGTTCTCCTACAGACATATGACTTAAAAACTAACCTATTGTTATTGTGATTCCCACCCCACTCACTCCCATTTTTTGTCCTGTCCTGTCTCAGTCACATGATGAATAGTGAAATTGACTCTCATCCTGTGGGCATCACACAAGTATATCATGACCCACGGGATTGCCGAAAAAAGGTCAGCGTCTACTCTTGAAGCATGTTGAATTTTCTAAGATGATACAGGAAGTTCATCCTTTGCTGGGTCTTCTTTATGACTGAAGATGTTTGAAGAGCAGCGGGCTGAGCACTTAGCTTAAGTTCATTAACAGGATGCTTGCGTACATCCCTAGAGAGTCAAGGTGTTGCTGGATGTACTACAGTCGCATGCTGCATCATCCACTGTCCTGTTTTGCCCTGTAGGAAAACTGTCTGTAGGTTGGGAGAAGATGAATGAGATAGTGATCAGAGAGTCCCAAAGCTGCATAGCGAACAGAGTAATATCTGTCCTTTAATATTGCGTAGCAGTGGTTAGGAGTGGGAATCTTTGGGCACCTCACGATTCGATTACGATTCAGGGGCAGCCCTCGTCCCCGTCACACTCGCACTCCGGCCCCTACCTACTCATTCAATCTCAAACATTTAATTAACTCAGAACATTTAACATTATAAAAGAACGTTACTGCAGGGTCGCTACAGTATTTTATTTTAGCGCGACACAGCTTACATATAACGTGGCTCTTGTCCAGTTCGCTTCCGCCATCGACGTTTTAGAAGCCGAAGTGTTTCCTCACGTCTGCTTTTAAATTAGAAGGAGCTGGTCCGATCTCACGGTGGGGTGGGTAGCTGCGGTCAGCCTTGTTTGTTTTCTCTGTGCGGCGTGTCCGCTCCTGGTGCGCTCCCCATAGTGTACCGGAGATGTTCCGCATTTTAGAACCGTCTGTATTACTTTATTTAACAGATTTAAATTATCGAAATTTGGACGTGTGTGAATCAATTCAGATTCGTCCACGTTCGAATCGCGATGCATCTAAGAATCAGAAATTTCCCCCACCCCTAGCAGTGGTCAGGTGTGGTGGAACACTTAATATGCTGTCTATATTTTGGCAGTTCTTGGCTGAAGTTTGCTCTGGTCAAATCCCCAAGGATAATGAAAAGGGAGTCTGGATGTTTTCACTCCATGCTGGTTATCTCGTTTTCCAGGTTTTCTGAGGCCTCAGTAATACAGGCCTGAAGTGGGATGTAAACACAGACCAGAATAAAAGAGGAAAACTCCTGCAGTGAATAAAATGGTCTGCATGTGATGAAAATAGTCTCTAGGTAAGGAGTGTATATTTTCCTTTACACTGTGACATCTATACACCAACCTACATTTATGTAGGAGCAGATTCTGCCTTCCCTGGTTGGACACAGAGCGACATTCACCAGATGTAATGACAGGAGTAGTATTCGGATAACCTGCTGTCAAAGCTTAACCAGCACTCCAGCATGCCTCCTTTGCCTAGATCTTTGCTTCTAACCAACATCTGTAAAAAACTATCTACATATGTAAAGACCGGTGAAAAAGTTTGTGGAGGGAACTGTCAAATATTCAACACTTCTTCCCTGGTGAATGTGGTGAAAGGGAGTACTGACGACCATACGAATAAACAAAAACAGAAAAAAATAGAGATTGCAACAATGAGGCAGCCATCCGCGGTGCCATTGTGATCTTTGGTTTCAAGGGGTTTACATGTTTTAGTCTGCTACACATCAATCATATTTTGCCAAGCATTTTCTAAATTATACTGTAATTGATTTCTTTACTTTCAGGCAGCTATTGATTTGTCTTAACTTGACTATGGTATGAAACTCAATTTTCACAAACTTGAAAGTTGTTAGGGCAAGGTAATTATGACGCCTTTATATGTATTTTCATTCATCTTACGCAGCAGCTGCAAACTGAGACTGAATTGAAAGCTGTCTTTATTGTTGTGTTCCAAAGATGCTCAGACATCTCCAAAATTACAGTTGACTTTTCATTAACAAGCTTTTTTTTACATTACATTACATTCATTTGGCAGATGCTTGATGCTTGAGATCACTAGTCCACCGTTTTTACTTCATGAAATGCCAAAATGTCACATTTTAAGGTCATTGTTTGTCAAACTGGTTGACTGCTGAGTGCAATTGCTTTCAGCAGCAGACTGTCACATTTTGGATATTGAAATAGCCTTGACTTTACTTTACCTTTCAACTGGTATCTGCTCACAGTCGGAATGCAACATTAATGCAACTTTGTCAAAAATAAATGGCAAAAAAAAAAAAAGTTCACTCTGATGGATTATACAGAGTATACCTAAGAATGTGTGGTATGCCTTTGAAAATGATTGCAATCATGTAAACTACGTAAAGGTTATAATTGATGTTGGTGTCCTTTACAAAATGTTTAAAAACCCATTGATTTTTACCTTTGTGCACAGTGTCAGGTACTTAAAGGCTGATGTAGTCTTACACACTTCAGACAGCTACTTGTATTGATCCATCAAACCTCTCTACTCATTCTTACTCCATTTACTCATTCCACTGAAAGACACATGTAAGTCAAAACACACGTCCAGATCCTACCTGCTAGTGTCGGCGGAGGTGATGGCGATGAGTGGCGGGGTGCGTAGTGGCAGTGTGGTGGGCCGTGGCGGAACTGTGACTGCGTCTGATTCTGGCTTACGTTCACAGTAGTACTGTTCAGCCTGTCTGAAGGCCAAAGGGGGCAACTGCACCGTCCGGCAAGACAGCCTTCGCACCATAAAGGGTTCCATGCAGGTGACGGGCCCTGGCTCTGGGGAGTCAGATGAATCATCAGACACCTGAATGAGGACAAAAGGAGTTAGACGAGAAGACAGAAAGAAAGATTGACAGCAGATTGTTAGAATGGGAATAAAAAAGTATGCAGCAATTCCTCACAGGACACAGAAATTCTACAAGCAAGGATTTCATACAAGGTGATAAATGAATTGAAATGAAACAACAATGGCAACAAAATTAAATCAAGGATGGGGTGTTAGGATGAGAAAAAGAGAATAGAAAGGGTGAATGCTGAATCAAATTATTTGCGGAGTTTCAAGTGTGCAAAGTTTTGGTTAGTAAAAATGTTAAAGGGTAGGTGAGTGTAATTATATTTTTTTCTACTGCCATTAATGGACATGAAAGATCAAAAACCAGCCACCTCTTGTGATGTTTTGTACAAAATATATTATCGTCTACAAGGTGAGCAAAGCCACAGTGCAGATGTTAAACGGGGAAGATTTTATCTTGTTGATTGTTGTTAATGTTGTTGCTTCCAGCTAGCTTTCTCTAGTGGAGCAAGAAAATGAATTCCAGGAACCACTAATGCAAACATTATTGTACTGTTATGTAATTCAGTGTAGTATGTCTTTGAAGATGACTAATCAATAATTTTATATGAACAATGGGCCCAAACTGCTTCTTGTAATGTAATGCAATACTGGGCTTAATGTTGCATTTAACCTCTGTTCCTTTTAATCATTTGTCATGTTTTTAAAGTTAAGCCCCTATTTTCATGTGTCATTTTACCTTTGAACAGTGGAAATGATAGTGGCTTATCAAAAAAAAAACAACTCCAAATTAAGGATTCACTTTGAACATGTGTCTATATATAAGGTTTCAATTTTATTTTACTATGTGAGTACACATTTTATAAACGTGTGTGCCCCACCACAAGGCATTACTGGCTGTTATCTTTATTTTTAGCACATTTACAATTAGCACTAACACACAGTAAAAGCACCAAGATGTTTTCATGCAGCACACACATATTACATTTTACAACAAAGCTTTTTTCCTAATTGGAGTTCATACATTTTAGTACATTTACATTTTGCTTTCATATTGGTATTTTGTTTACAATGTGTACTTTGTGCCAAGGGCCCTCATTAAATAACATATCCCTGGGCATTAAGTTTTCCCATTTCAAATCATGCAAATTATTTCCTACTTCTTCTCTTCCTCACCTGAGTGAATAATGTTTATTTTCCTTTTCAAGAACAAACATTTTGAGTCTCGTGCTTTACACCTTATATGGTTTGGTTTTGTATACATTTTGGCATGCTATTCCTCAGTTCTTAAAAGAAACTCAATTGAGGAGAAAATGAACCTCAAGCCTTAAATGACACAGTACACCAAGAGAGGAAAAAACTCAAATGATAAGAATGACAACTAGTGGCAAGAGCCATCTGAAAGCCACGACTGTGTATGTCTGAGGTGAGACCAGTGTAAGAAGGAAGAAACAAATTCTGCAGTAGCACGTTCAAATGGAAGAGACACATCAGGTGGTCAATATACCATTAAGTGGTTATCAGAAAAGCTGATTCTTCTGTAGCAGCAGAGCCTCTCCTTTAAGGCAAGGTTTCTTACATTACAGTAAAAACCTTTCCTGAATTTACCATTCAAACTCCATTAGCAGATATCAAATTTTGAACAAGACAAACAAATTAGTGAATGCAAATGATTAATTCTAATATGCAAATTGCCATTTTGCTTGTTTTGTATTGGCCTCCAGCACAAGAAGCTATTTTTTTCACTATATTTTTTCACTATTGAACATGCAATACACCCAAGACTATGTTGGACAGAAGTGGTTAGAAGTAGTTCAATTTTGTGTCATTGCCTTCGGTGCATTGTCCTTAGGGACAGCAGAAAGGTAATCAGTTATTTGCGTATTGAGTGGTTCCAGGAGTGTCTTTGATTCAGGATACACTTGAACACACAAGCACACACACATATACTGTATGGGGAGAGCTGGTGGGACAGCACGGTAAATTAATGCAGGTTCAATGCCATTAATCTTGCAACAAACCATGAGGAGTTTTCATTTGTTCTGCATGAATAACAAGGCTTCCCCCCAAAGGTTGACCCTTACATTTGACAGTAAGTGTGAATTGTCAACATTTACATTCTTTTGCAGGTGATACTGCCAAAATATATGCTTTTTCAATGTACATCCAGGGACTCCCCTTTCTGAAAATCCACACAACATAATCTCAGATATATAGATAACTATCTCGGACTAAAGTGAACGCTAGATTAGCAGGAACACCAAGCTGTGCACATTTGGGAAAACGTTAGCTACTTTGTGTTAACACAAAGTTCGGTTAAAGCTGGATGGGGAGCCCCAGAACAAAAATCAGGGGCAACCGTCCAAATAAGGAGTGCAAGCTGTGCATACTTTGGATAATGTTAGCTACTTTGTGCTAACACAGCAGTATTGTAATCAACTAGTAATAAACCTAACAAAATATTTGGACAATAATCCAACTGAGTGCGAGTCCTGGAGCCAAGGAGTGCAGTGGGGTATCTAACTGTCAATCCTGTCTTCAAATCTTATAACAGAGCAATAATTTCCACAATGTCCACCAGCACATTTATTTGAGGACCACATTTTAGCAACTGAGATCAAAACTTGATGAAAAAAATGTGTAGTAGTAAACTTAGTATTATGAGAGAGTTTATCCTTTTTGCATGAGATTCAATTCGAGCCAGGTATTTAAGACCACAAAATAAGCTAATAATGCAGGATCCACATTAGTTAATATTGTACTTTAGTTGTGGAAACTCACACTTTTATGTAATCAAATTACCAAAACCATTTGATATGTACACTGAACCTGTCCCTTTTCAGGGGCCCTTTGGCGTCTCGGGGATCAGGGCAATTACCTGCTTTGCCTGTCAGTATCCTTGCATGTTCATTGACACCTGCTGGACATTTTGTGTGTTGCAACCATGTGCTTTTGTTTGTTTTGGGTAATGACTCCGCCCTCACCTGTCATGCTTCCATGTGGTCATTGTCGGCCATTTTGTGCTCTCCTGTACTCCGTTAACTCCTAATGATTAGGCCTACTTATTCTGTGCTCTGTCAGCCCCAGTTTGTCAGATTGTCCCAGTCTTTTGTTCTGAGCACATCTACCGTTGTTACCTGCTTTTCCTGTCTGCCAACCTGCTTGTTTGTACTCTGCCTGTGAACCTGGTTTTTGGATTTTGCCTGCCGATTTGGATTATCTGCCTGTTTGGACTGCTTATTTGGACCTGACCCTTGCCTGCCTCTAGACCACTCTTTGGACTGCCCTCTAGTTTGTCAGCTCTTTTCCTGTTTCAGTTTTGTGGCCAAGAGCCTGCATTTTTGTTGAGTTTTTTCACCGTTTGACGGGACATTCTTTGTTGGAGTTGTTTTTTGACTTTTTCTGTTCAATTAAAAACTCTTGAATTTGGAACTTTCTGCATTTGGGTCTGAACTTTCTACAAAACCTGACATTACAATCTGACCAGATAATGGACCCAGCAGAAATAAGTAAGGTTCTTGATCGGCATGGAGCAACGCTGGGGAGACACCAGGCACAAATTGAGTTTGTTTCCAGGACGTTGGAGGCAGCTACAGCAAGTGTGACTGACCTTGCTGCTAGGGTGCAACAGCTCCAGTTAGCCTCCTCAGTACCACCTCCTCCAGCTGCTCCAGCCCGAGAACCTCGCCTGCCTCCACCTGAGACTTACTCAGGAGATCCAGGATCCTGTCAGTCATTCCTAGCTCAGTGTGAGCTGATTTTTGGACTACAGCCATTGACTTTTCCTTCCGATCGTTCTAAGGTTGCCTACGTCATCACCCAGTTGTCTGGAAGAGCTCGTGAGTGGGGAACGGCCATCTGGAGCAACCAGGTGGCGATCCAGGATGACTTCACTCAATTCACTGGTGAAATGAAGAAGGTCTTCGATCGCTCTAAACAGGGAAGGGAGGCTGCTCGTGAGATCCTTAACCTCCGTCAAGGCCGCAGGTCAGTGTCCGACTTTGCAATAGAATTCCGGACTCTGGCGTCCTCTACTGGTTGGAACCTGGAAGCTCTGTATGATACGTTTTTCAATGGACTTTCTGAAGGGATTAAGGATGAACTCATTCCCCGCGATTTGCCTTCATCTTTTGATGGCTTGGTGGATGTGGCTATCCGTGTGGACACTCGGCTAGGTCAGCTTCATCGGTTGAAGACAACCAGTAGTTCTCAGCGGACTGAGCTTCGTCGAGGGTCCAGTTCTCCTCTTCAGGTCCTTGAGGGGGGATCAAGGTCGTCCACTCCGGCTCCTCCAGAGCCAATGAAGATAGACCGGACTAGCCTTTCACCAGCTGAGAGACAGCGAAGGCTGGAGTCTCGTGCCTGTCTGTACTGTGGTCAGCGTGGCCATTTTGTTTCAACCTGTCCTGTAAAAGACAATGCTCACCAGTGAGGCGGGGAGTACTGGTGAGCGCAATTCCCTCAAGGATCTCCCCATCCCTTCGCACTGTTCTGCAAGCAACTGTGATGTGGAGGAGCCATCATCACACCACCTCCGTCCTCATTGACTCTGGAGCTGAAGAGAGCTTCATTGACGTATCACTGGCCACCAGATGGGGAGTTCCAGTAACCACCCTGCAAGTGCCATTGACTGCCTCAGCGCTAAACGGGACCTGTTTCGCCAAGGTAACCCATATCTCATCCCCGGTGAGTTTGATGCTCTCTGGTAATCACACTGAGGAGATTGCTCTTTATGTTATTGATTCACCACAGATTCCCATAGTTCTTGGTCACCCTTGGTTAGTCAAACACAACCCGCACATTGATTGGGAGAAGAATTCTATTTTGGGCTGGAGCCCATTCTGTCATTCCCAGTGTCTGAGGTCTGCCCTTAACCGGTTCCCTGTTTTTCCTGAGCTACCTGAGGAGTTTCCAGACCTGTCAAGAGTTCCGGAGGAATACCTAGACCTGAGACCCGTCTTCAGCAAGTCCAGGGCAACTTCTCTACCACCTCATCGTCCATATGATTGCTCTATAGAGTTGCTTCCTGGAGCTTGTCCGCCTCGAGGTCGTCTGTACTCTCTGGCGCCCCCTGAGAGAATGGCCATGAACAAGTACATTGAGGACTCCCTAGCAGCAGGTATTATCCGTCCCTCGTCCTCTCCAGCAGGGGCAGGGTTTTTCTTTGTGGACAAGAAGGATAGATCATTAAGACCTTGCATTGATTACCGGGGCCTCAATGATATTACGGTTAAGAACAGATATCCTCTTCCCTTGATGTCCTCAGCCTTTGAACTGTTACAGGGTGCCACAGTGTTTTCTAAATTGGACCTTCGTAATGCCTATCATTTGGTGAGAATCAGGGAGGGAGATGAGTGGAAGACGGCATTTAATACACCCACAGGGCACTACGAATTCCTTGTAATGCCGTTTGGACTGACCAACGCCCCAGCTGTGTTCCAGACTTTGGTCAATGATGTACTGCGGGATATGGTAAACAAATTTGTTTTTGTTTATTTGGACGATATTCTGATTTTTTCCAAGTCCCTTCGTGACCATGTCCATCATGTCCGATTAGTTCTTCAGCGGTTACTAGAGAACCAACTTTATGTTAAGGCTGAGAAATGTGAGTTCCATCAACGCTCCACATCGTTTTTGGGCTTTGTCGTCTCTGAAGGTGGTGTTGGGATGGACTCCTCTAAGATCAAGGCAGTCATTGATTGGCCTACCCCTCAGTCCCGCAAGGATCTGCAGAAGTTTCTGGGTTTTGCAAATTTTTACAGACGGTTCATTCGTAACTATAGTTCTCTTGCCTCTCCTCTAACTGCTCTGACATCCTCCTCTGTCAGGTTTTTCTGGTCGGAAGTGGCGGAGAAGGCGTTCCAACAACTGAAGAAGCGTTTCACCTCTTCTCCCATTCTGGTTATGCCAGATCCTTCGTGTCAGTTCATTGTTGAGGTGGATGCCTCTGAGGTAGGGGCTGGAGCTGTCCTGTCCCAGAGGTCCAAGGAGGACAATAAGCTGCACCCATGTGCCTTTTTCTCCCACAAGTTAACGCCTGCTGAGAGAAACTACGATGTCGGGGACCGGGAACTTCTGGCGGTCAAACTCGCTCTGGAGGAGTGGCGTCATTGGCTAGAGGGCGCTGAGGTTCCTTTTCTTGTGTGGACGGACCATAGGAACCTGGAGTATTTGAAGTCTGCCAAACGACTCAACGCACGCCAGGCCAGGTGGTCTCTTTTTTTTAGTCGGTTCAATTTTACCTTGTGTTTCCGTCCTGGGTCCAAGAATGCTAAACCTGACTCTCTTTCTCGACAGTTTAGTGCTCCAGATGCTGCCCCTGCCCCTAACACCATTTTGCCTTCTCACTGTTTAGTGGGTGCAGTTTCTTGGCATATAGTCTCTGTGGTTCGCAGTGCCCAGCAACAGGAGGCTTGCCCAGCTGGTTGCCCCCCTAACCGCCTGTTTGTCCCCAGTTCTGTCCGTCCTCAGGTTTTGGAGTGGGGTCACTGCTCCCGACTGACCTGCCATGCCGGGGTTAGGAGGACTATGGCATTTCTCCGTCAACAGTTTTGGTGGCCCCGAATGGTTGCAGATGTCCAAGCCTTCATTGCTGCCTGTCAGATTTGCGCCCAAAACAAGAGCTCAAATCAGCCACCTGTCGGACTCCTCCAGCCGCTCCCGGTACCCAGACGACCATGGTCCCACATAGCCTTGGATTTTGTGACTGGCCTCCCGCCTTCTGATGGTAACTCTGCTGTCCTGACTATTGTTGATCGGTTCTCCAAGTGTGTGCACTTTGTCCCTCTGCCTAAACTCCCTTCTGCCAAGGAGACAGCTTCTCTCATGGTTAACCATGTCTTTAGGATCCATGGAATGCCTTTTGACATGGTGTCTGACCGAGGTCCTCAATTTGTGTCCTCGTTTTGGAAGGAGTTCTGTAGGCTTATTGGAGCCACCGCCAGCCTCTCTTCAGGATTCCATCGTCAGACCAACTGCCAGACAGAGCGGGCCAACCAGGACCTTGAAAGGGTTCTTAGGTGCCTGGCGTCCCAGAATCCCACATCCTGGAGTCGGCATTTGGCATGGGCTGAGTATGCCCACAATTCTCTCCCTGTTGCATCTACGGGTCTCTCCCCTTTTCAATGTTGCCTTGGCTACCAACCACCTCTCTTTTCTTCCCAGGAACTTGAGGCATCGGTTCCATCGGTCCAGGCGTTTGTCCGGCGGTGCAAGGCGACGTGGAGACGTGCTCGAGCCTCTCTGTTGCGTTCGGGTGCCCAGGTTAAGCGGTTGGCAGACCGCCGAAGGGTCAAGGCCCCCCACTACAGGAGCGGTCAGAGGGTTTGGCTCTCTACCAAGGACCTACCTCTCCGAGTGGACTCACGTAAGCTGGCTCCCCGCTTCATTGGGCCCTATGTCATCGAACGGGTCTTGGGCAGATCTGCAGTCCGGTTGCGCCTGCCCCTCTCACTTCGCCGAGTCCATCCCACCTTCCATGTGTCCCGGGTCAAACCTGTCTGTCACAGTCCTCTGTCTCCCCCGGCTGTGCCCCGCCCTCCCCCCCGGCTCGTTGATGGGGGTCCTGTCTACACTTTCGAGAAGCTGATGGATGTTCGCCGGCGTGGGCGTGGTCTCCAGTTTTTGGTTGACTGGAAAGGGTATGGGCCAGAGGAGCGGATGTGGGTTCCCGCCCGCCACATTGTGGATAAGACACTCATTAGAGACTTTCGCCAGCAACACCCACGCCATCCTGCCTTGACGCCGAGAGGCGTTCGTTGAGGGGGGGGTAGTGTCAGTATCCTTGCATGTTCATTGACACCTGCTGGACATTTTGTGTGTTGCAACCATGTGCTTTTGTTTGTTTTGGGTAATGACTCCGCCCTCACCTGTCATGCTTCCATGTGGTCATTGTCGGCCATTTTGTGCTCTCCTGTACTCCGTTAACTCCTAATGATTAGGCCTACTTATTCTGTGCTCTGTCAGCCCCAGTTTGTCAGATTGTCCCAGTCTTTTGTTCTGAGCACATCTACCGTTGTTACCTGCTTTTCCTGTCTGCCAACCTGCTTGTTTGTACTCTGCCTGTGAACCTGGTTTTTGGATTTTGCCTGCCGATTTGGATTATCTGCCTGTTTGGACTGCTTATTTGGACCTGACCCTTGCCTGCCTCTAGACCACTCTTTGGACTGCCCTCTAGTTTGTCAGCTCTTTTCCTGTTTCAGTTTTGTGGCCAAGAGCCTGCATTTTTGTTGAGTTTTTTCACCGTTTGACGGGACATTCTTTGTTGGAGTTGTTTTTTGACTTTTTCTGTTCAATTAAAAACTCTTGAATTTGGAACTTTCTGCATTTGGGTCTGAACTTTCTACAAAACCTGACATTGCCTGGTCATTAGACTTACTTATAATAATGTAATAATATTAGAAAGCTTAAATGAATCCCTTATTATTCTTATTTTCATTTTGTGCTACTGGTTTTCATGAAATAGATTGATTTGTTCAGTGGTGCATTGCATGGCCAGGGTCAGCCTGCTGGATACCTATTCACCCTCCAAGTGTGAACCAATGAATTATCCTGGCAGTTAGTGCTACACGCTGCCCCTTACAGCATTATATGTCTCTATTAGACCAGCAGGACATCTCAGAACACTGACTTGTGTGTATGTGTGTGTTTGTTTCCCTTCTCCCTCATTGTCGTGACTGCTCTGCCTCACCCTCCATCATACCGCTAAAACACCTCACCCCACACTCTTCCACCCCTGCATCCATCAAGATGCCAATCTTCATCCTGAAATCCATTGAGCCTTTCATTCCTGCATAATTAACTGCATTACACCCATTGCCATAGACAGTGGCTTACAGAGGGGAACAGCAGAGCCAACACCATTAACACTTACTTTTTAGCAGGCTGAAGGTAAAACAGATGGATGATGGATCTATTGACTCCATAAAGTTAAATCTGTATTAACCATGAACTGTTTTATCAAAGAAATTATGTCATGGCTTTTCTCATATTGACACTGCGATGCAGGATGTGATACAGGATACTGCTGTTATATTTGCACATGCACTTTACTTTATGCACTTTACTTTAGCCCTATTGAATCCCCCAGTGAATGATTTATGGACATGAATTAATTCATTTATACCGAAAAAAAAATTGTTGAACTTTAAAGAGTGTGTCAATACTACATACATACAAAATGTCATGTAACATGTAATAAAAGTAAATGGTGTAAATATTGAACATAATTACCAAAGGCAAGAAAAGTAAAAGAGTGTGTGTGTGTGTGTGTGTGTGTGTGTGTGTGTGTGTGTGTGTGTGTGTGTGTGTGTGTGTGTGTGTGTGTGCGTGTGTGTGTGTGTGTGTGTGTGTGTGTGTGTGTGTGTGTTTTCCCACTGTACAGTACACACAGTCCTTCATTTTCACTCACTTGTGCTGTCTCTCCTAGTGCCTGAAGTGGCTCTTTATGATAAGTGGGATCATTTAAAGGTTAATTGGCCTACTGTGACTCTTCTGTGCTTTATGTGTATTTCATGTGCCGATCCATTGGGATTCAGGTTGAACTGTTCAGGCATGGGAGGTCAAATTTTCTGAAACTGACAATGCCTTCTTGTAGACATGTTGTGAATTATAAATTGATTTTCTTTTTTTTGGAAACTATAAAGGCCAATAATGAGGGTGATTAATTTATACAGTAGTAATGTAAAAACAAACTATGAAACAGAAAATTGTCACCTTAGTTGCTACACCTGTCAAGCTTTTCATCCTAGCATGGCACATATGCAGTTTACAGTGATAAGTAGTGGCGGATTTACCTCTTTAAATTTATAGTAATTGTTAACTCTTGGATAACTAGTTTGGCTCGGGTTACTGAAGAGTAAACTTGGCCAAAACCAACAATGAGCAGAGCAAATTAAGCCACTAACATTAGCCTACACCGTTATAGCATCCAAGACTGTAGACACAGTGGACATTCCAGTCCTGAACAGTGTTTTTTTCTAAAATGAGCTGTAACCCCACAAAATACTGTAGTCCGCTAATGATATGCACCCTGGCCAGGTTTACAACTGAAGCAGGAAGCTTGCTAATGTTTTCAGCTCACAGTATGTTAAAGCCTTCCCTTTACAATTTTATTCATTTATTTATTTTTGTAGTTTTCAAAAAAGTCCCCTAAAACTCTTATAGAGTATCTCTCTTGCTAGATGTGTAAATTACATATACTTTGCCAATTTGAATCATTTAATTCAGTCGAGTCTGATTTTTTTCAAAGCTAAGCAATGGTGTTACCATTCAGACCACTTTGTCATTCAGTGGTGATTCTATCTTCAGTTCATCAGATTCATTCAGATTGTTTCTACATCGAGCCAAAGGTTGAATGTATATGTGTTTATTCTGGAGATTAAGGGATACCTTGGAGGTATAAATCAATCTTACTGACTCTTTGTCATGGTGAAGATCTACTTCATTCACGTCAGTAGGATGTGGTCTCAGTGGGCATTCACAGTGGTTTTGGTGGCAGAGGGAGTAAAAAAAATCAATGCAAAATGGGTCCTGTTCTGAATTAAGCCCTTTTCTTGGATGTGTTTGCATGGCCCAGAGAGGAAATCTGAGCACGTTACTGTGAGGACAAAGAGTTAGAGCACAATATGAAGGGAAAAAGTTAGTTTTACCAGCCTAATGACACTTTGATCATGTCAGCACAACAGTATGTATTAACATCAGAAATATCTGCACCCATTATAAGTATTTGGCATGTTGGTGGCCAACCAACTCATTCTGCTTTGATTTGTGCTTCTATTATGGAAATGGTTAAAAATCAATGTGAATTGGAATTTATTTGACACAAAAGCACCAACTTTTTTGCACAGGGTCTTAGACTAGTGCATACAGGTTCAATATTGACTCTATTGAGGAACTTTTCACACATGCAGATCGTATTTATTCATGTAAGGACTGAGAAGCGACCATGTTTTTTTATTACTCTCTTCATCCGATTTCAGTCTTGTCTTCTCCTCTGACTTTGTGATTGAGCAAATAATCTGGACACCTTTTCACTGTCTAATGGTCCTGCTGCACATCAAACATGAGGGATCATGTTTGGCCATCTATCTCCATTTTCAAGCTATATCACTGGGGATCAGACTGTATCACATGGGGGTCCACTATTAAAGGTTCCAAAGTTACTCCCGTCTTCATGCATGATTTATGAAATAATTCGTATCAATTAGACCATTCTGTCAGCAAACAGGAAGCTATCCCTTTTCTCATAAACTGAATTTTTCATTAGCTTCCTTTTTTCTGTTGACCTTTTGGGAGATTAAGATGACACCAAACATTGGTTGGTGTTGCTTGGCCTTTCAATTTTTGCAGGCGTTTACAGTAGAAATAGCTTCTAGACAAGACCTCAGGCCTGTTTTGTCTAATGATTATACTCTTATAGAAACGAGTTCATAGAGAAATAATCGTATGAAATCAGTATGCAGTACATGTGTTGACGTCTGTAAGAGCTCTCTTCCTTGATGCACCTTTCTTTATCTTTCTGCAGCTTATCCTACCAACACCATCTGCTGTGAGTGTCGGAGCATTACCTGAGGCAAGCCGAGAGGCATTCCCTCACTTCCTGACTTTGAAAAAATATCATTACCATTTCAATTTCTAATGACATTATATATGTTGCATCACTTTACTATCCAAGACTCAGGAGATTGAATCTGACTGCATATTGATACAATGTTTCAACAAACAAAGACACTGGTGACACAGATTCAACCTAAGCAGAGAGGTTTTTCTAAAAGACACTTAACAAAACAGCTGTGATCACAAAAAGCTCAAAGGGTTGGATTAAATTCCGGGAATATCGTGAACACTTCAAGCTACGGGGCAACCTGCAGTATACTCAGTATGTGCCACCTTTCATCTTCTGTGCCATCATTCATCTCGGTGCTCTGAATTTAGCAATTGATTTTTATCAGAGAATGAATCTTAAATGGATTCTGGGTAAAGCCTAGGAGCGGTGAGAGGAGAAGTGACTGGGAAAGAAGTTAACACAGACAAAGGAGCAAGAGAGAGGGAAAGGAGAAGATGAAGAAGAAAGATTGTGATTGGAGAAGATGCAGTAAATCACCAGGTTGAAAAAACTCCCATTCGTCTGTCAGTATATAGGCAGCTCTTGGCTTTCTGTAAGCCAACACTATATTTAAAACAAAGGAGAGAGTAGGACGTTTTATCTACAGACTCACTTTATTGACAGCTTTTCTGTCTCGTTGCCCTCCTCTGCCTGAATAGCATTTGGAGGAGAACACCTACAGTAGTGTCGCAACGGATGATTTATTTATGTAAATTTGATATCCATGGGTCAGCTTACTCTACAATCTGAACATCTCCAGTAAACACAGGTTTTCTTGGCACATGCTGTCTTAGCGAATGGGTTTCTACAACAACACAGGTTTAGCTGTCACTCCATGGTGAGAGTAACTGGTATTTACAACCAGGTTGTGTGTTTTACTGTTTGATCTTGTGGTTTACTTAGCTGTAAAACACAGTATCCCATAGCGTAATAAAAATTAACTCAGTTCATCTCCTATAGTACACAATGCCCACAGGGCTTCATAACAGATTCCATGTAATGAGGAACAGAATAATGGTGGGTTGGGATTGGGAATGTTCTATGATTTGACACCTACTATTGCCTTGGATCCATGTTATGAATAATTCAACTGACATAGGTTCATATCATGGCCCATACCACAGTGTACATACAATGAAACTGTTTTGCACTGGGGAAATACAACATAGAAATAAAACATAGGAGAGCTCCTTTTGGTCTTGGCAATGACTTAGCAAAGCAAGGATATGGTGAAAATAAAGAAAATTATCCACTGAGATGATTTCTTCTATTCTCTTTTTTGTTTTTTTTAACTGCACACTTTATATAGCAATCATCACAAAACCCCATCACCTTCATCACACATTTACTGTGTGAAATACAGAGAGTGCACCACATGTGGCAGTAATAGCAAACCAGACATTCTTCCTGTTACTTACCTTTAATTTTTTATCAACCACCCTTGACTCTGCTAGGTGCTACTGTTATATGCAAATTACCTTTCTATTCTTAGACATTCAACGCAAACATAAGGTCTTTTTCTCCCCCTTGTCTATCTCAAGTAACAGTGTCTTTTATTTCCAGTCATATTTGCATCATTCCTTGGGCAGCCAGATTTGAATAAACATGTTTATTTTCATTTCAATGTGACACAGTACGCCTTGAGTAAAATATATGTGCTTCTAACACGGTTGTAAAAAGTGTAGTGTTGCAACAAGATATAGCAGGCTGCAAAGACAAAATAAACACAGTGGATATTATAGTGGCACATATTCTGTCATTTACTAATCATCTCAGCAGCAAAAGTGGGAAAAATGAGACATGAGAGAAGATTAAGTGCAAGAAAACTAGCAGGACAGGTGATAAAGCAGTGCACAGCAGTGTACTGAAGTGTCATATTGGAGGTAAGGGAGGTGAATCACTTGTTTTGAGGACACCACCCCACCCCCTATTCCTGGGGCAGGAGGAAAATATCTGATAGGGACAAAGTCTCCGTCAGCTTCAGGCATGGCTCTGTGATGCGCTGGTCTGTGCATGATAATATGAAATGAAATACCCTGGAAGTGCCCAAAAACCTACAGGGAGGCTAAACTTTTCCAACAGATGCAGAAAGAAATAACACACTGACAGAAGGCTGATAGGCTAGGTTACTTAAAACTCACAGCACATATTCTGTATTTTCTCATCTGTGCAAAGGGTCAGGGTCACTATACTGTAATATTGAGAAATAAAGAACAAACCACTTGCAGCGTTTTGGACCCCTCACACAATAAGAATAAAAAGCTGTAAAGCTGTTTTGAAGATAAAACATTAGTGTCTGGATTGTTTTGTAATGGGAAAGTGGGAAGGAAACATATTGCCTGTGTCATTCATGAATTGAATCTGGATAAACTTTGACACTAACAGGGTGGCAGACTCATCACTCCATGAATCCTCTGTGTCGACCTTCCCAGGCAGAGTTCACACACCACTCGTAATACATCAATACCACATCCGTGCTCAGCACGCACACTGCCAAAACACCTTATGCAAGATTAATCACACTTTAAACGCAGTCAACAGGCTGTGAAATGAGAACGGTGAGCAGGTGGTAATGTTTCTTTGCACAAGGTGTAAAGGAATAAATAAATACAGAGTCTGCCTACCTCTCTACCTATATTCATGTGGCTTTCTTTAAGTACAGACCCCATACAGACATCATAATGGGCAGATGAATGCAGAGTTACACACATAGAAGTATGTGGGGACTGGACTGATAAAACTAATTTGCCCCAGTTAGGGCAGTTAGGGGGGGGGGGGGCACATCATTTTCTTGAGTACCTGAGATTGTCTCTATTGTATGGAGCTGGCTGCTAATCTAATTACATGTTTCAAATATGCAGCAGATTGCCCCGCTCTCTCATAAATAAATAAGAAAGTAGATAAGCAGTGGCTCAAAAACAATTAACCTTGTTTGCAGTCGGCCTTGCAAATCAGTGATGAGAAGACGACTATTATCAGGTTTATCATAACAATGACCTCTGCTTTGTATAATGGAGTAAAACGTTTATTTTAGTGACACATTAGAGGAAGGTGGTTTAAGGGGAAAGATAAAGAGCCCTCTCTGTCTGAAATGAGATATTAAAAAATATTGCTTGGCATTGCTGTTCGCGATAAGTGGTACCCATCTGTTTTAGGTCTCTTAAATCCTGAAGGGGATTTCAACAAGTGTTAAGAGCTAGAGCTTTTTGAGAATTGATCATCTCACAAAACTGACCGTCAATGCTGCTGCTCTTAAGATGTCTGTAAAAGAGGCTGGGGAATTATATAAACATTATGTGTTGTCCCAGCCCTTTATTCCATTGTCACTTGTCCTTTTTCTTTATTTTATCTCCCACAGCTGCCAGTTGTCCTGCTCATATGATCTTGTCCTCCTCTGATCCTGCTCAATCTAATTTCCTAGCTCTTTTCATTTAATATCTTGTCATCCACTCCCCCTCTTCTCCTCCTCCTGCCTGCCCTTACCTGTATGTTCTGTGTGTCAACTGGCCTTACTGGCAATAAATGTGATTTTAAGTAATCAAAAAATGAAACCCTAACCGCCGTCATCTTCATGATCTCCCCTTTTCCTTTCATCTAACTCAAATCTCTCCGTTTACTCATGGCCAGAGAGGCCCCAAACACATGGCATGGATGCTCCCCTGCTGAGCTCTAATTGGTGATCAAGATGTGCGCGGGAAGAGACGGAGATGGCGTTTTGCCCGTTTCTATTCCCTCATCACATTCAAAGGGCCACAGTCACATCTGCGTAACCATGGTGATGCTGATAAGGTGACTCATGACTATTCATCAATGGTGCTGCCTGATTGGACAGCCCCCAAGAGCCTTGCAAAACGTATTCATCAGCGAAGCCTGTGTCCCCGCTCTACCTCAATATGCCCCTCAGGATGATGAGTGAGCATCTCTGCTGCACTCAGTTTGTTTTTCACAGTCATTTCTTGTCTTAACCTCACCCTTACTTCTCCTCTCCTCTCTGTAATTACCTATCCTCTCTTGATTTCTCCACCCATTTCCCAACACTTTCCACACTTCTCTACCCCCATGCCCTGTTCTCTTCAATATATTATAATTGATGAAGGCATTAATCACAGGCACATCTGACATGAACTCTACCTCTACCACCAAATCTCTTACTGCCACTCGGTTACAAATCATGCTCATACCTTAGAGTTGCTCTCAGAGCGTTTTTATAGGAAGCTGAGTTGCAGCACTCACTTCAGCGTCTTTTACCTCGACTTACTTAAGGAGAAAAAACATTAAATTTCAATCAATTTCCCCCTGGACATGTTTTTAGTAATGTACAGTTGTATAATTTGAAAATTCATTGGATCCTCAGAGACACAAATGTGAATCATCAATCAGTTTTTGTTCCATTAGTGGCGGTTTTATTCCAATTTAAAGGTCATTTGTTCCTGCCGCTGTCAGTTTTTTTAATAACCATTTATATTTATGCAGCTTGCCTTTTTAATATTGTGCCTGTGGGACCACATGCCTTTTGTTCTAATGTAATGTTATGCATCAGTTTCAATAACCTTTCTTGCAGGCAATCATGTCTTCAGAGAATTTTGTATTGCTGACCTCTGGCCTTAGTGTTTCCCCCCATAGGAGATCACAGTGTTCATCAGCATCAATTCCGATTTACTGAATGTGAAAATGAAAGCTTACTCTGTTTAATACAGAAACACATGTAGAGCACATTTATATTCCATGGACTTAGTGCACAGCTCATCTGGACTGTAAAGTGGACACAAACAAAGTGGAAATGTGTGGAAACCTCAGCACCAGGCTGTGATGGCCATTTTTTAATTTTCCGTCTCAATCTTCACTATTATTCACTTCAAAATGTAGATCATGTGGCAGACTTACAGCAGGAATAGAAATCTTTTTTTCGTCTCTGTTTAAATCTGCCATTTGGCTGATATTCCCACTTTTCAAGGGAAATGCTCCATCTGCATGCCCAATGTATTTCTTCTCTGATCTCAGCTCATTTGAAAGACTGGCACACTGTCTCTAGTTTGAACTTCACCTCAAGGTCAACAGCCGCAGAGTATGATTGAATATCTTATTCATGCGCATCTTAGTAACTGTACAGAATGGCAAAAGGACAGTCCGGCTCAGCAGCTGTTGCTGTTTTGTCATTATGAACTCTTTTTTATATATACCAAAAACTAAATCTTTCATACAACACTGTGTACATCATAGATAAATATAATTTATTGGACTATACTAACTTGCTTTGATAAATCATGTTTATTTTATGGAAATTTTTCTCTGGCCTATTCTTTGAGTTTGTATTCAACATAAAACCCTTATTATCTGCTCTGAAACAAATGTGACACAAAAAAGCAATTTATTATTTTGACTAATAAAAAAAATGTTTGGCAGTTGGATTTTTTCATCTACCCCTCCCCTTGGCATTAGAGTCAGAGATTTACACTGTATTAAACCTACTACAGCTAATGTACACATAGATCACACATGGTTCTACTCTGTACCTGTTTTTCATGAGAGCGTATGTCCCTAATTTAGGTTTGCACCAACAATTAGGAGTGAGCATTATAAATGTTGAACTGTAATCTGATTGGAAAATAACAAATAAATGAAAAATAATTTCATCTCGGTAATCCAGGGATGTCCATACAAAATGTCCCAGTTAGAGATCTTTCTAGTGATCTGCTAGTGAGGCGTTTTCACAAGTTTGTTACAAAATTAAATCTAGAGGTGCTATTATAAATTGCTTAATCGATTAGTCGATCGGCAGAAAATTAATTGGCAACTATGTTAATTGATCAGTTCTTTAAAAGATTTGTTTTAGGCAAAAATTACTCATATTGCAGCTTTCTCAGTGTAAGAATTAGCTAGTTTGCTCTGTACATCACTGTAAACTCAAAATCCTGTGATTATGGACTGTTGGTAGAATTTTTCACTTTCACACAACTTCCATTTTAAAGACATTTATAGACTAAACGATTAATTGCTAAATCTGGAAAATATCCAACAGATTAAACAATAATGAAAATAATCATTAGTTGCAGCCCTAAAGTAATCTTATCATCTCACTCTCATGCTTGATGTTTAAGGGTTTCGATCACATAACAACACTGATGGTCGAATAGCTTGGTAATGAACTGTGTTAAAATGTTACATATTCACAGCAACCCCAAATGCCAGAAATACAAACACAAGAAACACACTAAAGACTTAAATACAATGAAATATAAGAAAGTCATCTCGGACATTTAACACACACAGTTACATGTATAATGGTGTACAGTGTAAAAAAGGCCAGAATACTTTTGCCAGATTTAGAAGGAAGATGAAGACTATCAAGATATAGAAATATGTAAAAAGAAAAGATAAAGAGAAAAATAAGAGGTGATAGAAATGCAAAAAAAACAACAACAAAAAAAAAAGCTGTTGTTCACTCACACTGTCCCGCTGGCTGTCGTCCCCGGACCGGTCATTCTTTTGCATGGTGTGCCACCTCTGAAAACAGGCCGGCCTCAGTCACACAGGGTTAATCAGAAGGGGGAAGGGGGGCTAGCAAGAAAAGCAAAAAAAACAAAAAAACAAGAAGAATGTTGTTTAGCTGGCAGCCCACTTTAATCAGCCCCCAACTACCACTCTTCCACCCCACCCCCTCACAACTTCCGATGAAAACTTTCAAAAGTAAATTATAATTTATGCTGAAGATCCTTTTTAATTCTTTATATTTTAATGGCAGTTGCTGTAACTTAATGTAAAAAAAAAAATAACTCAGTGTGGTTAATCTTGTACAAATCTATGAAGAATTTATATGCAATGTCTTTTGAGATTTGATGGCCAGTATTTTCAAGATAACACCAACCTCAACAGGCAGAGGTGACTTTCTAACACCTCCCAGGGGTTTTGTGGTTTGAGAATATGAAAGCTTTGATCTCCTAGACAACCAGGTACTTGTAGGTACATGTGTGTGTGCGTGTGCGTGTGTGTGTGCGTATGCGTGTGTGTGTTGGTGAAAAAAGAGCCATGCTGGAGAATACATTAGAGTGTAAAAGGTAAAGGTCAGTGAATTAACAGCCAGAGTTACACAACCCTGTTCTGTTTACCTGGCCGAATAACCCCAAGCCTACACCTGCCTCTCTCCCCTCTCTCTTTTGTCTCTAATACACACACACACACACACACACACACACACACACACTTGGCCAAGACCAATTGCTCTGAACCGGATATCCAAGACCCTTCGCAGAGTGTCAAGTGTGTGACACATGTAAAAAATCCTGTAGAACTTCAAAGATTAATAAATAATCAAGTTCTGGTGCGATTTGATTAACTTTCTTATTGTTATCAACCTGCAAAACATATCACAAAAGTAAGCAAACAATTCAGGAATCGTCACTTTGTTCTGCTTTTTCATAAACAACTCTCCCTGTCCTCTGTGTATTGTATGCATATTATTATATCTATATGTGCATGTATAAGTTTTCTATGAATACATATATTATGCAGCCCCTGAATAATATTTTTTCCCCTAAAGAATGGACTTTCCTCAGTTTATCTAGTGCAAAGCGAAGTATATGCATGTCACTTGCCATTCAAATCATAAGCCTTCATTTCCATGGTCCACAGGCTCAGAAACAACATCAATTCCACTCTGTCCCTGTCTACCAGGTCTCATCAGCAACACTGGATGTACTTTAAATGAGAGATTAGCAAAACTGGTCACACATTACCCGCCACTCCGGTCCTTTAACTCAGGCCCATCTCCACTAAACAGATGTGGAGTGACAGGATGGCCAGGTAATTACCACAGACAGAAAAAACAGACAGGGCCTGCAGGACAGTCTCCATCGATTGAGCTCTGAGGAGAGGAGAGGAGAGGACAGGAGAGGAGAGCAGAGGAGAGCAAAGGAGAGGGATTGGTCATGGCATGTTGCACATGCTTTGTATGATGTTGCCTTTGGGATACATAAACTGTCTTTTATCATAAAATAATGTGCACTGCACCAAACATGCACATGCACACATAATATACACACAGACACTGGTACAGGAAATAATGCCTGTGTTCCTTGTTTTCTGACTTTCTGAACATAAGTCAGTCTATCTTCTTCACACTGAACAGTGTCATTTGGACAGGAGTGCAACAAATATTCACAGCTAGACTTTGTGAAAATTTAAATTTGTAATGTAGATTCATCTTCCTAGAGATCTGCAGGTGAGAATGTAATCTGGCCAAGCTACAGGAAACAAACCTTAAATATGAGGTTTTATGGCATAAGGCACACAAGGCAGATAATCATGAACACAGAGCATAAGATAACTTCAGGGCAAACCACAGCCTTGACCTATGCTCGTATTCAGCTATTTCTCCAAGTGGGAGCTGCTATGAGCCATCACGCTTAGCACAGTTGCAGGGGTCTGACATCATAACAGATTTTTCTCGAGACAGCCAAAATCTCTTAAACATAACAGCATTGCAAGATATGTTCTTTCCTTCTTATGTTCATTTACTCTCCCTTTTCATTCATGAAGGGCTTCAATAGTGCAATTTGTTTCAATTATACTGTCTGCAAAGCCTTAATCTTAATGGCTAAGTTTTACAGTGGTACTTCTATTGGGAAACCCAGCCAATTATTTTGAATTTGTCAAGATGGCAGTTTTAAAGCAGGAAACAGCTATTTTTCAGTCGATGCTGCTCCTCTCCAGTTGTATCTGATGCTTGGCACAGGCTGACAAATCTGAGAAAACTCTAATTAAGAGGTAGAGGGAAACAAACTTTCCCAAACATGGTGAAGCAGTTGACATTTTGCATCTGTCTAGAACTTTAAAGTGCACACCATGTTGCCATTATAGGCCACTTACTGTATAAAAATTCATAGTGTCATGATCCACTTTGCTAATTATTCTTGGTAGCTCGCAGTCAGCTAAAGGTCTATCATGGCATGAATTAAACAGAAGGAGCTGATAAAACAGCTGAAATAAATTCTCTCTCTTTCCCCCCTCCTCTGTCAGTTCTGGGTGCACCTAAAGCAAAAATATGATGATTCTTCAACATAATGTGAGGGATTTTAGCCTTGAAAGCACACAGCTAATTTAGCAAAAACTGAATCAGCAGGAGACATGGCTCAGACACAAAGTACACAGAGTGTGAAATAGATGGATAAACAACATTGCGCTCTTCATCTCAGACATTGTTATTCACCTTGTTACACATGCTCCTGAAAGCTGCACTAAGAGGATAAAGGTATTTTGACATGCAAATTCTCAATTAAAATAGCGGCCAATGACTACACAGCATAGACTGTATATAAGAAATGGACGTAACATCCGTGACGTCACCCATTGGTTTGTGGACTGCTACTCGGAAGCCAATAGTAACGGACCTGAACAGCGCCATCTTGAAAATTTCAGGTGCATGCCGCGAAAAATTCAAACACGGATTGTACTTATATGGGCATCAGGAGGGGCATGAGGCGCCCTCCTGAACCTGTGAACCAATCAACCTGTCAATCACGATGTAGCCACGCCCTAATGCATACCCTGCTTTATCGTCAAATATAAAATCAGGGAGGCCAAAATTTCACAAATGAACATCATACTGCATTGAAGAAGGCTTTAAACTAGCGATTGAGACCATAAACACATTTTGAAAATGTTTACTGAGGTTAGAAATCAAGTGAGAAGTTGGTGAATTCTCCATTGACTTGTATAGAGACGGAAGTCCATTTGACACCAAAACGGTTGCCCCCTGGTGGCCTTTTGATAGAATGCAGTATTAAGTTACTTCCGCATTGGCCTCATTTCAGAGGACTGGAACTCCCCGCCTTCTACACAGTGATTTGAACTTGGTGGTGAAGATTGTTCATGCATGCTTGCAGTTTCTGTGACACAAATGTATTTTTGGACTGAATAACCAGTCACATCAGTCACATGACACATTTTGTCACCAGTGTTTGTGCACTAAAAACAAACATCTGTTTTTTTGTTTTGCAGGCAGAAAGCTTGTTTTGTTTGCTGGCTTCTTATGTGTGTGATGGACCAGTGTGGCATTGCAAGGCGTGTGCCTACAGTGCAACCACAGGGGGTTGATTTGTGTCTGGGCTCAAGCATTAGTTGCATGAATAGACCTACAGATCCCCATCAGAGAGATACAGATATGAAAACTGTCCTCTGCAGATGCTATTTCTTCCCTGTCCCTTTGATACATCCACTGTTGGCTTTTTCAATTAACTTCCTGCCATCTTTAGGAGAGGGATGAAAATGTATCCTGTGTGATCACATTAGGCGTGTGAGCAAAAAAGAGCTGAGCTATGGCTTCTCCTCACCCAGTCGGAGAAGGTCATGGCTGTCTAATGTGGTCTAAATTTCCGTTGCTGTGTGAAACGTCTCTTTTCTCTTGTTGAGCTCCCCCAGCTGCTTATTGAATAATCACTCAAAAGTATCGCAGCCTTTTATAGCCATTCAATCAGCTGAGATGAGCTGGCACTGTGGCTTTGTTGAAATAGTCAGTCACTTGTATTCCCTTTGTAGACAGATCTACATAAAGCCTCGTCAAGCTAATATTTCGGAGAAAAACCCCTGGAAGATTATACATTACTGTCATTAATAATGAAGCTTAAATAGTAAATACTACAATGAAGTCAACAAATCTGTCAAATCTGTTGCAAAACTCAAAATTTTTCAAAATGAAATAAATTAGAACCCATTATAAGGTGCATCACAGCATTTTCACAGTAAACAGGCAGTGACACTTGTTTGATGCTCACTAAAAGCTCCGAAAGCACCATCCAATTAGTCTCAATCCTCAGCCATTGACAGAAGTGGATTTTCCACCTTATGGAGTTCCTTCACTTGCAGCGCAAATTATTATCCTATTGATTTAATAATGGCATTTTGGTCACTGATTGCAGCTTTAAGATAAGCACCAAACCACTTTTGAAGTAAGATGGGCTTTTATAGAGAGGAATAAATGAATAGAAATTAAGTTCCAGTTCTCAGTGTTGAGCAGCAGCAGCAGCAGCAGCAGTAGGCTGCCTATCAACTGAAAGACTGTCACATAGCAGTGGCTCCTCCAAGTGGTGCTTCACTCACTAGACATGGAAGTAAAAATAGGAAAGATGGACCTAAGCTTCATTTGATTGTGTCTTATGTGGAGAGACACTGCTGCTGCCTTTATTTGCCTGGCCTTGTCCTGTCCTTTACACTGAGGACAACCATTAACTGACACAGCAATTCCTCAATCCATACATCACATAAATCAGCTACAATCAAACCACTGGAGGGCTGTAACCTTACATCATACAGTCTTACTCACACACACACACCCCCGTGCACCAAAATGTAGAGGCATGCCAACATACGTATGTGCACACCTGCCCTTGAAACACAACCTTCACATGACAGATGTAAGCTGTCACTTGGTAAAGACTCTTTGTTTCAGGAGGAATTATGACAGTCCTATTTCTACACTCACTTGATCATATGCAGTGTGTGTTTCACTCTCAAGTATGGACAAATTGAAAGTGGCTGTTAAAAAGCCATATCTGGCCAAACAGCTTAATTTCATTACCATTCATTCCCGTAGCACTCAGTTGACAGTGATGAGCTCTTTGTAGCAGCATGAAACAATTCCACAGCAAGTGGACCAGGGACGAAAATACAATAACATTTATCTGAAATGTAAATTAGCTCTCACACCTCAAGCTCCTTGAAAATAATTGTCTTATATTCCATCTATTGTCTGGCAGACCCAAGTATGAGTCACACATTTTATTGTCTGCTTTCTGTGCTGTGAAATTGGGCTAATCAGAAGTGAATTTATTTTGAAAACAGTGTTGTGTTCAACTGTGAATTGATAACAAAGGTCTATCTGATTGAAATTAGCTCTATTCCAGGCCCTGCTGACAATTTGTTGGATTACTCGCCGTTTAAAGGTGGATTGCATGTCTGTCATTTTTAATAGAATTTGAGGATTTTGATGAATCTCCTGAGTATTGTTGGGACTCAGTTTGACAACCATTTGTGGTTTAATTTTTAAAAAAAACAAGGAAGCATGTGAAGTAAAAAATAAAATAAAATAAAAAAATTATGCATTATCATCCTGATGGAAGCTTCAACAGAGAAAAGTATTCCATGTCCAATATTTTAGGGAAACGCTCATCTTCGCTATTTGTCTTGAGTACTTGAATTTATAAATAAAGTCAAACCAAAGAAACCACTGATGCTATATCTCAGGGATGTCAAACTCATATTAGTTCAAGGGCCACATACAGCTATATTTTGATCTCATGTGGGCGTGACCATTAAAATCCACTGCATAATAACCTATAAATAATATGTAATATATATAATATATATTACTATAATAAAACATCTATTCATAAAACAGATGAACAGGCCTTAAAATGCCTTAAGAAAGATTAGATAAATTGTCCTAAACGTGTACAAAATGTTCGCAGACAGGCCTGTCAGTTTGGGGTTACCCTGGAAAGAGATACTGATAAAATGTGTCCTTTAAATCTGAATTACATTGCAAGGCCATTATCTCAAGTTTAACGTGCACAGGAAGATCAGAAGACTTGACTGAGAATGGCGAGCAAAAAATAAGCAAGAACAGCAGTGTGTTTTGTTGAAAATTTGGACTTAAGTATTCTGCAATTTTAATACTTCGCAAAGTAATCCAGTGGGCTGGAGTGGACCCTTTGGTGGGCCGGTTCTGGCCCACGGGCCATATGTTTAGACACCCCTGCTCCATCTGGTGTGACATGACACAAAAAAGTAAAGAATTTCATATTGTTGCATGTACGTGTGCATGCAACAATGAGTTGGAACAAAGGCTAAACCTCTTCTCTAACATCTCTTCTCCCACCTCTTGTACTGACTAATAAGTTACAACATGAGGCATGGTTTTTTCAGGTAATCAAGTCCTTCAAGTTTTAAAAAATCACTTATCTCTACCACTTAATGAAGCACAAACCTTTGTATTCAATTTGCTCTCATTAAAAGGGGCACTTCACCAATTTCATACATGTGGATGTGCATGTGTGCATTATGGGATGTGCAGGATTTAGCATTGTTGGAGCTTGGGACTAAACGTGCTATGTGATTATGAGATTTGTTTTTATTAGAATATCTTTTTCATAAAGTGTCAGTGTTTCTAAAATTGCAGTAGAAAAAATTCTCTTATGTTCATGCATAAGGACTGTAATGTTTAAAGAAAGTGTCAAATGTATCCAATTGCTGTTCGAGGTCATGTTGGTTTTCTGGTCTTGAAACAAATGAGAATAACATTTTTCAAACTCCCACTTACATGAATGCCACCATAAATGGTGCTGCAAGATGTTATGACAGGCCATTTCAGCATGACCATGAACTCTCCTCTGTAACCCACAAGACAGACTAATGAAATTCTTTCAGAGCTGTTTAAGCCTGAGTGACCTGCCAAACCTATCGGTGATAATTAATTTATCACAGATAAAAGTAGGAGTTTAAGAAAGCAGAAGAAAATGTAAAGAAACCATTTCCAAAAACATTCCTCTCACTATTATACTATCACTATTACCACCTGAAATCACCAACTATTCAATATTTAGCTAATGTTTTGGTTTTCTCCATTTAATGTTTAATGTTAAGTTGGCTAGCTAGTGAACATAGCGTAGCATGTTCAGAGCCAGATATTTCACTGAGAGAGTTGGTGGAGACCACAACAGAGCTTTAAGAATAGTGAAAATTTGACTTAACAGCTATGTTCAACAAGTGGATGCAAAAGCGACTGGAAATGATGTCGCTATTTATAGAGTGGATATGTGAATAGGAAACATTTTGCCAAAACAAATGTATGTAGTGGGGGAGAGTTAGTTAATATTGTGGCTTGTTCTGCCTCCAGGTGGTCAAAAAATTCATCAATGGACTCACAACAGATTGGCTGATTACACTAAACCATTTATTTAATATAATTCTTCAGTATTTTAATTATTTGGCCATAACCTGAAGTCTATAAAGTGAGAATAAAAACCTCATTTTACTTATGTGTATGTGTTTTAAGAGCCATTTTAGATTCTTACTGGATGAAACACTGTTGTCTGTCCGTGGCCTTTGAAACTAGACTATAGTCTGTATTCCCTTTTACTTCTTACTGCTGACAGATAATTAAGGAAGCCTTAGAGTCAGCACCAGTTTATAGCACACTGTGGACCAGTTAAACTGAAGGGCTGTCGCGGACCTTGGTATGTTACCCGCAACAGTCAAATTAACTGTGCAGATAAACCAACATTCAGCATACACATAAGACACGCTAAACCTGATACTTGAACAAAACAAAACAAATTCCTGCAGTTAAATTCAAGGCACAGATGCATGCAAACAGTGTGCTGCCAGCAGATGTCCCTAGAGAGCTACAGCTGTCTCCAGTTTCACAGCAAGTTTTCAATCCTGGTACTTCAGTCCTCAGATTTAAAAAAAACAACAAAGAACACGCTGAACAAACTTCACACAACTCTGCAAATTCACACTATCTATTTTTACAAAGCAGCTGGTAATGTTTTGTATATAAACCAGTTATATTTGATATTGTTCTGATATTAAATCACACTGTCTGTTGTATTTCTCTGTTAGTGTGATAAAAGGCTTTTTTTCATCTCTCGTTGCACACACAAGGCATTGTCTACTATTCCATTTCTCTCATGCACATGGACCACTATAGCCTAATGACATCACTGACCCGAGGCAGTAGTAAGCTTCGCAGAGCTCGGCATGAGTCATTCCTAACAACCCAGCAGAAAACAGCAGGCAGGCAGTGGTGAATCGAATCTCAGCCTGCATCTCTCCCATCAGATATGATTCAATATGGATGCTGATGACTGACTGAGCACAGAAAAATTGCTTAATGTCAAGGTCACAAACCCAGTCCTAGTGGTTTGTTCCCATCCAATGACCCAGCTAGTACAGAATGACTGGCAGTGTAATTAGTGCTGGGTGCCTCACAGTCCCTTTCCATATGTTAACGTGGGCTCGGGTAAACATATTTAACAAAGCAATGACAAGACAGATGCATACTGAAGGCTGGCATTGCTTATTCATTTCAAACATGATGATAAGCAGCCTTGCCCATTTAATAAACCATAAATCAAACTTGAAAGTTTAATTATGGCAATTCAGTATCATCATATATATAATAATCCAGACCAAAGTTTGATTTATCTTTCAATTTATCTTTTTTTATTGTGAAGCTCAGTACAGAGTCCTACTCTCAGACAGTTTGTACACACACACACACACACACACACACAAACACACACACACACACAGAGAGAGAGAGAGAGAGAGAGAGAGATGGGGGGGGGCACCCTGATGGCACGTCCAAGCACATTATTAACACATTTTCACCCAAGGCACAACCCAATTTTTTCCCTTGGCACAATAACTCCTATGACTATGACTGCTCTGTTAGTGTTACACATTTATTTCTCACACTACATTTTAAGTTGCAGAATGTTTTTTCTTGTGAATGCACACACAGCGTTGCAGATAACCCAGACTTTTACAAAGTATGCATTTATTTTAAATATAGCAAAAAAAACTATCTAGGCTACATACTCGTATTGTATATGTGTAACTCTCCATCCATCTATTTAACTTTGTCTAACAATTGTGTTTCCACCGTTATTTTGTTGCCTCATCTCTCTGTCCTTATTCTGCCACCAGCAGTTGATTTCAATTGAGCTCTTTGTTGCTAGTAGCAATCTCGACTGGCACAGCCCCATGCAGTTCAGCTGTTGTTTTTAACACTAAAGCCAGGCTCAGACTACAGGAGTTTTAAAGTCCTGACTGATTTTGAAATTTGGTGGCATCATCAGGAGAAACTTCACATATGTTCTTCTCTCGAATTTCAAACATGCACACACTACAAGATTTGAAAATAATGGCACATCACGCACTACTAAAGGATATTATTAAGATTATCTTGTCAAAGGGAGCAATACACCACCTCACGTGATCTAATGGTGAAGTAGATGTAAACAGAATACTTTGCAGTAAGAAAAAAAACAAAAGCAGGAGACTGAACAAGTGTGGTTGAAAAAATGGTTGGGGAGATGTCATCAACACTGGTCGTTTGCTCTTCAGCAAGAACTGGAGGTGATATTTTAACTGTCAGTTTAAATATCTGTCAACAGTAGTATACTAGCTAACATTAGCCTCAAGGGCTAGAGCGTTTACCGTTGCTTGGCAACACTGTGAGCTCTCTCATTGGCTATTGTGGTCCCGCTCAGAAAGTAATGACGTAATCATCCAGAATTTAACTCCTGAATATCAACCATGTATGAAATCATCAGGGCGGCCCCAATGAGTCTGAGAGAGACTGGATCTGTTAAACTAAATCTGAACTGACTTTGCATGAAATTGCAAAATGTAAAAATTCGCTTCGCATTCTGTCCTAACTTAATGTAAGTCCTGTGAATCTACTGTTAGGATATACGTAGGTTTTTTGTGATTCTCTTTTTACTTTTACTGTTGTTGAACCAAACGATGTGCATGTTTACTACCTATTACTGTGTTGCACCTTACTATGTACAACGCAGGAACATTGCACACATGTATAATGTATATAATGGAACTTTTGCATTTTGCACATTTATACATTGCAGATTTAATTACACAGATTGTTTACTGTATATAGTATTTTATTTATTTATTTATTTATCACTTTTACCCTTATGCTGCTACTTTTTTTCCCACAATAATGCTGCCTCAATTTGTATTTCTCCCAAGGGGGATCAATAAAGGTACATCTTATTTAATGTCGATCTTTCACTAGTGATACTTTTTTTTGTGGCATAAGGGAGGGAAAATGTAACAAATTTGACAATTAGTCTATTTAACTATACATGCGGGCATTAATCAAAACACTTTCTCACATAGGCTATATCCCATATCAAAAGCACATGAAAAGTTATTAAGTTAGCACGAGCGTAACATTACAGTGTATCCATTTAACCATTACCATTAAGCTAGCAAGCGTCCTGTTACAACGACACTACATGCAATCATCCTTTCACAGGTTCATTAAGATCAAATGTCGCTGAACATGGTCATGAAGTACAGTAAAACACACAATACCTTGTTCCCATTCCAGCTAGGTGCTTAATTATCCATGAAGCACCTCTTATATTTTAGAGGAATATCTTACAAACACCTTTTCCTGCCGTACACACCTTCACTTATCCAACTTTTTGTATGAAGTAAAGTTATTGACTACCAGACGATATTTGCATATACTTCCTGTTTCGTCAGCTAGGCTTCAAAATAAAAGACCCAAAACATTTTTTTAAGCGCACTCGCAAAATAAAGGCTTGTAGGAAATAGACCGTTTTAAGAGTCATTTACGTTCATGACCACATACCTGTAAAACTAAGGACACCCCTGTTAGCCTCAGCTGTACTATGTGTTTTGTGCTAATTAGTAAAATAATAATAATAATAATAATAATAATTTAAGTGTGCCAGAAAACAGTTATTAAACAAAATTAATACTTTGAGCTGACCCTGATTTATAAAACCTCTTGCAAACTTCACTTGAGCAGCTATTTCAGCGATTAAACATATGGTTAACAGATATGATGATGCGTGAAGTGAATGTTTTTACCAGTGGACAAGCTCACTCCCCTGGGCTGATCATGTGACCATACACCAGGTTTTGGTAAGCAAAGCAGACAAACCAATCAATTGAATAAAGGACTGCCAAAAGCTCTGAGGTGATTTGTTCTTTCTGATTTCTTGTCATGTTATGCAAGGAAGGCCCACCCTCTGAGGCTCACTTTGGCCTCAGATTATTTGAGGAGAGCCAGAAAGCTGATTACATATTTGTAATCTTATTTTTATATAAACATTTCCAGTGGCAGAAATTCAAGGAGAGCTGGGCTGATTTCTCTGGTCAACCCCTGTGATAACCGGATTTTCCTGTTTGAAATAACAGCAAACCACAGTGAAACGTCGGCATCTTGTCTACATAATAACAGACAACCATAAAACCAAATATTTTCCAGCAGATATGCTTACCCAATTTGTGCATCCAGAGAAAAGATTTCCCATTAATTAGGGCTGAGCAAGAAAGTAAGTCAACGTAAAACAGCACAACATATTCATCATAAACTCTTGGTTCCCCTCAGTTATTGAAACTATGGTATTGGAGCATATAATGTAAAGATAGCCATTATGTCACTGTGGGTTTTGTCAACAAGCCTGAAGTATAGTGCACTAGACCTCACAAAAGCTCATTCAGTAGAAACTTCAATAACTCAGTGACAGATGACCTTAGTATGCAACAAACAACATAGTTCATATGCATTCAGAAAAATAATCAAGATAATGCATCTAATGTGTCCATTAAATTACATTCGGTACAAAGGGCTGCAAATGTGTTAACCAAGCATTTGTTTAACTGATTTATGAAACACCCGAGTGCAAAGCCATCTCTATACTACAGATCAACATGTTATGTTAATTTAGGTCTGCCCGAGGCTTCTGAGCCAAATTCCTTGGATGGTCACATGGAATTAGACCCTGAGACTTCATAGAATATTCTTCCACCCACTGTGGGGAGACAAACAGAAAGTAGGAGTGAGAACACAAAATAGATACTGACATTTTACTACATAAGGCATTTATCCATTTCAAATGAGCAAACAAATGAAACCGGGAATAAGATTAAACCACATTCTCCTTTTACTCTATATAAGAGCCTCATGAGGATATGATTACTTTACATATCAACAGAATATTTAGTGTCTCTGTGTGCAGTTTCATCTTTCATCTGTGTACGGATAAATAACAGATGAATGGGATTATGAGGAGGATAAGAATGTGATGAGACATGCAGATATCAGTAAGTGATAATGAGCTATAATCGGGACTGTGCTGTAATAAGAAGATTGTGTCCTCATTTTGTTTTTCTCACTCAAAAAGGAAAACATTTTGATGGCAAATTGAATACAAATTACACTATATTATATCAGTCAGCCAGTTGTATGGAACAGATTCATTATACAGAGTACAAAAAATTGATATTTGGCGTCCAAGTTCTGACCTCATCACTCCTCACATTACCGTCGTCAAAGACTGGGGAGTGACCATTATTAACTTGCCCTCAAAACCTGCATTAGATAAAGAGCCAGATGTTAGCTGTTATGTAGGATTTACTATTGTCGACTAGGCCCCAACGACTATGTATCCATTCCCCAACAAAGCAATGTAGAGCATATACTACCAAGGCCGTAGCCAGGATTTTTCAAATACCGAGGTCAAAAATGAGACTACAATTTATATGACTGTTTGGTTTAATCCATGATGTATTTATACTGCTTTCTTGCTGTGCATTTCTCAATTATGGTCATTTTTGTGGTCCAGTTCTTATCATTTCCAATTGTGCAACTTAAATCAACTCCTATTTCAGTATTCTACAACTTCCATGGTTGTATATTTAAAAATTATAACTGCAATATATTATTTTCTTTGTTTGTTCTTAAAATGTGGAATGGAGCACGGCCTGCTGGGAAAGGGAGAAAAGGGCTCGTCCAATGAATGAACGTTTGCAAAATCGGGTCAAGTCCAATTCACAAATGTAGACAACATATTTCTGGCGATTTCAAGGCTTCACTCCACCGCTGGCTATAGCCGGATACTTTCGTTTTGACATGGCAGGGGAATCTTCAAGTACGTGTCACATGACGGTCCGTTGACGCAAGGATAATTGTCTCGTCGGCTATTTTCACTTCACAATTAAACAAAATTTCAAGAAAAAAATACCGAGGACATGACCTCGGTGTCCTCAATGGTAGCTACGGCCATGTATACTACTTTGTGGAGGCTGGATTACCAACTAGGCGACTATCCCGGGGCCTCAGACTTTCAGGGGCCCTGAAAGTTCCAGGTATACCATGTGGTGTTTGTAGTCATTTGAATAATTGTAAAGTTGCTTGATGATACTGTATGCAACATTAAAAGAAAAATATAAACTGCTATGACAGCAGTTTTAAGGAGATTATAGTACTAATAAATTGGATGACCATCAGTGAATGCAATGTAAGTGGCCATCATGAGTGCAGCTGGGTGTAGCAGCAACATAATCCATAAAACTGAGCAGTTTAGACATAAATGATGTAATAAAATAATGTAAAACCCTTGCTTTTGAGTTGACTATATGTCTTCTATGACAAACTGAATATTGTGAAGGAAACATGAATGTGACTTGTTTGACAAAAGCTGTGCTGTGTTTCATATGAACCTAATATAACAGGGAAAAATAGTGTGATTGGGTGGGAGCCTATATACAATGTTAGCTTCATTGCAGACACAAGTTTGCAGTGAGTCAACAGGAAATCCCCCAAAACAAGGCAGCAGCCTGAGAAGTACACACTTAAACAGTAATACTGCATGTTTGTGTGTTTTTGCTTTTTTTTCTTCTTCTTTTTTTAACCCATAAGCTATGTCAAGGACCAATTCCAATTACTTTGTGTATACATAAATTAATGCATGTACTACAAATAAATACATGTCTTCATTTTTAAAAGCGGAATCTAGCAGCTGTTTTTCTAACCAAAGACCTCATCCCAGCAATGGAGAGTGGTGCTATGGGAAACGGCAACGGCACCAGTATACAGAAGCGCTTATTTGATGGGCAAGTTGTAAATTTAACTTTGTAACTCTCCAAAACCAAAATCCAGCATTCACACTGTGACTCAGAAGTGTGGGGGTAAAAAAGTAAGTAGCAGTTTGAACTTCTCTCTCAAGCTCTCTCTTTTTAATCTTCAACAGTGATATTTCTGTCACTTTTCATGTGTACAAATGAGTGCAAAACTAGGACTGCCTTTCAAGACAGACTTTTCTGAAAGTGTATGCTGTTATACCCGCATTTAAACAATTATTGCATATTTTCCCTTTTTGTGACAGAAAGCGGAACGTTTGTTATTGACATGGTTAAAGACAGTTAAAGAAAAATAGAATTCAAGACAACAACAACAGTGGGAAGCACAATGAAAACACAGCTATTTTTCCAAAAGACTTGTCTTGATACAACAGGATTCAACATTGGCAAGGCCAGTTTGGCAGAGTAACAGAGTAGATGTATCTTAGGAGAGAGCCTTACTGCAAAATGTATTAGTGAGTATATTACATGTAAGTCTAGCAGAACAAGCAAATTTTGCCTTATGAAAACCTACCTGACCAAATGCCCTTGTATTAGTATAAGTCAAGCCAACTGGCCATCCGCCTCTTCTGGCAAGAAGCAATATATGTAGTAGATATCTTTCCGTGGACGGTAGAGGCTCAATGTAAATATCAAGCCCAAGCAAGTCCTTTTTGGCCCTGCTACAGGAAAAAGTCAAATAATCCATGTGCCACCTCTGATATTTATTCATCTCTTCCTTGCACAAACACTAGCTGTCAAAGGCATTTAACTCCAATTACTCTGTGATGTGTTCTCACGCCAAGCAACGTAATCAGTTCACAGTGAGCGATAAGTTGATATGTTACTGTGCAACTCTAATCAGCTGTTGGAGAAGTTGTGCTGGGAATGAAATGGTCATTAAATGCTGAACATGCCTATTTAACTTTGCTACTCAACTCCTAAACAGTTGAAACCTGAGTTGTTTTATCACTATTGTCTGTGTTGTACTGCTCTGCTGGTAAGGGTGAGGGTAGTGACAGACTGACAATCTGTGTTATGTGTGTCTGTGAGAGCACGTGAAAAAAAAAAGGAGTAGGGTTTCATGAAAAACACTGCAAAAGCACAAAGCTTTTATGGTCTTTTGTCTCTGTTTTTAAGAGCAACATTGCCGTGACCCAATCCAAACACAGAAAATGTCAACAGTTGTTTACGGAAAGTTTTCTGAAGCGCAGGAAAATAAAGTATTTTTCTATTTGTTAAACAAAGCGCCAGGATGTGCCGCGTGAGAGATGACCAAAAGATGACCAGCACATACCATCACTCTCATGAGACATTATCAAGCCCCCCACCCATCCCCTCCACAATTCAGGCCAGGACAGATCCCAAAACCCCAACTACATGCCTCCAATAGAAGTGTAAGCTCTTATACTCTTTTTAAAAAGCTGACAAACACAATGACAGGACTTCCAGTGTAACAGGGGGAAAGGGAAGTACAAGTGAACAACATGTCCCAACTGTTTCTCTCTTCTTCTCTGTTTCTTCTACTCTCTTGTGTCCCTTGGAGGTCATTCTTCCTGCCTAACGTAACAGTGTAACATCATCAGATCTTTTCGTGTATCATCATCAGTTTCATCAATGCCTGTTTATGCTGGTCTACATGTCATCAATTAAAGGCTAAATCTGCTGCACTGTTGACCATAACAGTGTGGCTTTATAGTAAGGTGCTGTGGTGGTTCCCTTGATACCATTCAGCTGTGCTGAAGGTCAGCGTTTATTGGGCTCTACTGCATGGAGAAAATGAGACAAATTTATCTTTTCCTCTATGCTGTGTTGGACATGTCTGTGTAAGTCATTATGTGTCATGGGATGGTCTCAAGGCATGCCTATACTACTGCCTTTTAAGGACGTGCAAAGGGAAAAGGCTCCATTGTAGGTCAAAAGTCATACTTGTCCTCGGATTTAATATCAAACAGCACATTCATCACTGGATTCATGACAATATTGCCAAACATCTGGAGGCAGGGAACATCTTTTACCTAAGCAACAAACCATTCTTGATTCCAAAAACCTGTTTCCTGTCACTTTTAAGTTAAAAACAGATGTAAAAGTAATTGGTGGAAATAACTTTTCTCTTTAAAAAGGCTGTACTGGTGCAATTAATCAACGAACCCAGTAAATGTAAAAGCTCAAACTCAATAAACTAGCAAAGTCCCTGAATGACCTCCAAGAGCCCTGAGCACATAGACCTTCCTGTTCATTGTTATGGGAAAAGAGGTTCCAATAAAAAATGATACTTCAATGCTTCAGGCATTAGTTGCTTATACCTGTTTTTGTGTCAGCTTGTCTCTGTGTATGTATGCATGTTGCAGTACCTCTGCACACAAGCTTTGGAGGGCTTTTGCATACTCTCCCTTGCCAGAACGACAGAGGAAAACAAACACTGCCTTTATTACAGTAATGAATATGCTTTGGGAAGCAAATTATATAATTTTCCATTAACTCCCACTCATAAAATGCCAAGAATGGCTCAGGGAAACCTGTGACATTTGACTTTGTTGGCGCCAAACACAGCAGCCCCCTACTGTTACTTAACCCCTGGCCCTTCACCTCTGGAGACTCAAAATAGCGACATCACTCATTGTATCACCCACAGCCACAACATAACCATCTCAATTCAACAAAGTCTGATACCACTTGAGTCAACATGGACACTTTGAGTTTAGGACTTACAGATAAGGAAAATAAATGGAAGATATGCACACACACATACGTACATATACATAGTTGCTTTTGTCTGATGTCTGTCTTCTATTAATACATCAGCAGCAGTGCAGATGCTTTTTTTTTTCAAAGTTGACACATAGTACATTGAGACAAGCTCATTACTCTGCTCTCCTATTTCACTCACACTGGCAAAAAGCAGCACTCATTCAGAAAAGACACCTAGGGCAACATAACAACAGGAATACAAGCAGAAGTTTGCAAGCATAAAAATGTAATGTGTGCGCCATAATCACTTTCTCTGATGCTGTGTGATTTTAGAGCAGTCACAGTTGAGTCAGTGTAGCCATCCATTATTCAGCTGATTCTGACATGCTCTGATCTCTGGACAATAGATGTTTCATCACAGAATTAGAACTAAAGGACGAGAGAGAGCAGACACCCCTGTGATATAGGTAAGAGTCTAAGCTTGTGACTGCAGCCTCTATCTCTGCACTCAGGTGATGCACAGGTGAAACAATGGGCTTAGTGTGCTGCTCTCATCTCCCAGATTTATCCACGTGGAGGTGGAGTGCAGCACTGGCTGACGATATATATTTGCATAGCAGAGGTCAGGTACAACACAAGGCTCCCTGTGTTCGACTGCAATAAAGGAGCTCTGAGACAAGCAGGCTGACAGACAAGTAGGTATATTTATGCGGGCTATTTCCCCTGCTTTGAAGCAACAAAGGACAAGCAAGAGCAGCGTGTTCAGATTAATTTTGTGTTGATGTCATATGCACAACCTTTAACTTTATGTCTTTATATCTCTATATGGAATAAACCTCATAGCAATGCCATTTCAGTTGTGGTCTGTATGTAAGAGATAAACTATTCCTTATGTTTGTTATCCGGTCAGCTGGCCAGTCAGCTGGCTCCTGGGTTTAATTTGTGGGTAATTACATGATGTAACTTCTTTGCTCACCCTTCATGTGTTCATACAAGTGAGTACATACCATAAGACAAAGCTTCCCTCCTTTTATGGACCGCAACATTTGCACAGCTGCTTGCTTCATGCTATAGCCAGCTGCTTTGACTAGTGATTTGATAAGCATGTCTATGGAAATCAAGGGAGCTGTTCTTTGACTAAGATGCAGACATGATATCCTTCTTACAGGGAACTGTGCAGAGTTGCTGAGTATTGCACTGCCACGTGTGGCAGTTTAACAAGGGAAACTCTGACACATGCAAACACTTTTTTACACCCTCACATCCACACATACAGTACATCCTGACAAATCCACACTGATAGACACATGCTAACACCTTCTATCTAAATCTATTGTCCACCTGTGTCTCTTTATCCCTGTTTGCATTTCTTTTTTTCTACTCCTCATGTTAGGGCTGTTGCTGTAATAATACTGAAGTAAAACACAAGGGTATTTGGTATACCCTGATTAATCAGTGTTTGCACTGGAATTTAATGACATTTTGTGCCAAGAAGACATTGTAACTGTTGAGAAGATCACAGTGCTCCCGACTGTAATACAAACAGTGACTGTCATTTCTTGTTCCCTCTGAATTTATGTATGACTGCAGCACAATTTGGAGCAGGACTATTTATAGCCAGCTGCTGCCACCACCACCACCACCACCACCACCACCACCACCCTGCAGCCTGAAAGTCACACGAGGAAATTTTAGGGGGGGAGTCCTTGAGCTCCTCTGTCAATGTGAGGCATTGCAGTGACAAGTTTGCTGATGAGGTTGGTCACTGTGAAGTCGCACTGCACCGTTCCCTCCCTTAAAGTACAAGACTGCTGTTTGTGCATCCTTCAGAGACAGAATGTAAGTACATACACTCAGTTACTCAGTGCACGAACACATCTAAGTGCATGCATGCCCATGCACAAATACATAAACACAAACACTCATGCACACTCTTGCACATGCATGAACACAACTTCTCATCTCTGAACAAAAACTGTGGAGAACAGTTGGTGATGATGTATTTCTGTGTGTGTTTTCTATATTTGTTGCTGATGTCATACTACAACGTGTCACTTTTGCTCTACTAGTAACCCCATAGCTACAGCTACTGTACTACTGTTACAGTTATGAATATAGAGTGATAAAGAGAAAAATGATAATATAAAAACTTACTTTATATTTTTTGAGAAACTTCCAGAAAGAGTTTATTTATCCACTCCTGTCTCCTGTCAGCTCTCTGAGTACCAATCAGCAAAACCAAAACAAACAAAAGTATCTGGTGTGCATCTCTACACAGCAAGTCCCACTCTGCTGCTTACTGATGCTCTCTGGAATAAGGAGGGAACTCTGCTCCAAGCTCCCAGGCTCACAGCCAATCGTGTCAGAGTGATTCCTGCCACTTGGCCAATCACGTGCCTCTCGTGCTCTGGCCTCCACCCCTCCTCCTCGTGCTGAAAGTTCCCATGGTTGTGGACAAACTCAAGACGAGAGGGGTGGAGATGATAGGAAATAAGAGTGGTTTTAAAGCAGGGAGTAGAAGGGAGGCAAGTATGACAGAATGGGAGAATGCTGTAGTATTTACAGTATGAGGAAATAAGAATAGAAGAGTCATGGAAACATTTTCACTTGGAAAAAAACAACAGGACTGGAGAAATTGTTATGTAAGCTTCATGGGAGCCAAATGTTTCTTACCCTGGTTATAGAGTTGTTGTTTTTTTAAGTAAAAAAGATGATTTTTCAAGTAGGTTTTGCAATAGAATAAAATAGTAAAGTTGTGCTTTTGTTTTGATCTTTGAGTTGAGGCTCATATTGACACTGATATTGATGTCAGCTAAGAGAAACGAGGAGATTATTTTTTGAGATGCCTGAAGACCAGAGATTAATGATGAGGTTAATGCATCTTCACAGCCATCTTAACAACTTTTTTGAATCTTTTCAGGAGAAAATAAGCAATACAATATAGCAAGACTGTGACATAAAGAGCAAAAAAACTGTAATTTGTCTTTTACTGAGTGGTACAATCACAGATGCACTACCAAATTCCAGAGATGATGTGACTCGCTCTTGCTTCAGCAACCATGGGGAATACAGCGTACCATGAGAGATATGAATTGCAAATTTTCTCTGAATGTGACAAAACACTGACAAGACAGATATGGCTTGTGTTGTGGAGCCAAAGAGATTGCTGAATGTCTGCTCCACTTGTATAATGCTGAAAAAAACCCTTAAGATTGGATTTTGTTCCCTGAAGAGGAAAAAGTTACATATATTATATTATATTATATATATATTATGCCCCCACATTGCCTGACTGAAGACACCCCTATTCACACCTTTAAGGCAGATGACTGGTGACATATGTGAAGCACCGCCTGCACATATGTATATCCATCACCACTGTCATCTCTCAATTCCATAGTTGCTCTTCAAAAAGCCCAGCTTTGCAGCCGGGCAACCAAGTGCTGTACCTTGTTCCCTTCCTTCAGGGAAAAGAAGTTATAGTCATAACATTTTGTTCCCTTTCACTTGATTCACTCAGTACAACATAGTATTGGACATGTAATCATAACCTGCAGAGCAGCCACCAAACCACCACTCTAGTGCATCATAGACTCAGCAGAAAGGACAGAATGAGCCGCGAAGGGGCTGTTATATCCAAACAGTAAAAGTGAACAAAATTGTGTGGTGATGACTGCAAAGATATCACTCACAGAAATACCCCTTTTAATAAAGCCCATGATGTTGCCATGCCCCTGGTCGAATGTGGCCTCACACTGTGAGGCAACAGAAGACCTCTGCTGTTGTGAGCTAGGGAAATAGCCTCCACATTCCAATAAGAAAGTCGCTGGCTAGATAGGGTTCGCCCCTGGCCGGATTAGCAAAACAAACAACTGGTCACATATATACACATTCTGGGTGCGGTCTATGTAGGTGCATAGCACATGCACGAGACAAAGGAAATGCAACATCCTCTGTTCCTCGGATGCAAAGGAAGGGGACAAAAGCTCAAGAGTGACAACAGTAACCTCAACAGTGAGAGGAAGGATGTATCGTTCTGGCCGACCAACACAGCAGTGGCGGTATATTGGCCCAGCAATAAAGCCACCTGTTAATCCTTCGATAAACTATGCATGTCCAAGCTGATGTCCAGCATTGTTATCGTCATTGTTATCATGGCTGCAGCTGGCTAATGCTCTTGGTGGGTTCCGACTCAAACTCGGCTAACCCCTCATTATACTCCAAGTGGTCAGCCCAGTTACCAGACAATGCTGGGTCCCTCGACTTAGAGAGAGGAAATCTTGCTATGCAACAGTAATCTTTCTCAGCATTTTCTCCACAAATGTGACCCGCCTTTCCAAGGTTGAGCACTGTAGCCAGGGACTTAATACATAGGACTTGGGCTCAGTCAATGCTCTTCTGGTGTGGACGATCCCCAGACAGATGGGACATGCCTTGTGCTAGTCGTCTTCATGCAAAGAAGACGCACTCCTGAGGATTTGGATAGAGCACTTCCAAGCCTGTTTAGGTGGTCATTTCAAGACACAAGAGTCATGAAAATTCAGCACTCTGTGGTTAGCCATACATACCAACTGAGCTTATGTTCACTATAATACATTTTTATTTTAAAATGGCATCCTCGCTCAGGAAAAAAAAGTTATTTAAAACAAATTTCCTGCATTTCTACACCACCTAACCTCTTGGATTTATTCAAGAAACAGCCACCTGCACTACTTTAGATAAGTTAGATTGAGAGTACTATGAAAATCAAGAATGCATCAAGAATGCATTAACAGTATATAACTGGATGGATCAGGACAGGAAATTTTTTTTTTTTTTTTAAATGGCTATTACATATATGTATACATATTTTACATATATCATTACTATATATATATATTATGTAGCCTAAATTGGTAGTAAGTTACCTAAAAACCTATTATTAAGAATTTCAATAAAGTTTCAGAGCAACAGAGACCATACCGACCATAGTAACTCACTTGCACTCCTGCCTGCACGGAGAGATGCTGTACTGTCGCTGACTGATATTACTCTGAGCAGCATGCATGGGAATACATTACAATAAAATAAGTTTTTGTATATTACTTGCTTTCCCCCTGATGGCCTGAATAACTCAAAACTGCACTGTACTGCTGTTGTGCTGTGCTGCTCTGTCTTGTCTGTCTGTGCATTAAATATCCTCTTTTTGCACTGCAACATTATCAGTTATGAAACGTTTTTTCACTACATGAGAAAATGGATGTGTGGTGTGAGCATGTGTGAAAAGTGTCAATTGCGTGAGCCTTACTGTCACTGCATGAGAGTTGGCAACCCAGAATATGTGAATGCAGGCCCTGACATACGTCACAACACATCGGTGTCTTCAGTCAGGTTGTGCGGTGGCCTGGTATCCCATGCTATATGGGTTGTACCAAGTGAATCACTGAAAGTGAACAGGCTCCCTCATATTTATTTTGGCTCAAGAGCTATCAGTGACACACACCCACAAATTCTCAGACACCTTTCTTTTTGCCCTGCAGGGAGGGACTGGAGCCATGGTGCTTGGTCAAGGGAGATTCTCACCTTAGTCAAGAGGCATATTTAGTCAGCCAGGACTTTCAGCTGTTGCCTGGTTATCTAAAATATTTGGATAAGGATCTGAGGTAAATAGCAGCATGCATAAAGCTTTGTGTGCGTATTTTATTTGGCATGATGATGTATGCGTATGAGTATAATGTGTACTCTTTGAGGTGTGGGGTAGCTCAGAAGTGCTCAGATTCTTAAAGAAGTACATCACATTTGAAGATCAATTTTCTTGTCACAAGGAGTGCTACTCAAAATCTGACAACATTTATATATTATCAAGTGCTAGTTCATTCTTGACCTTGGAAAAGTAGTTTGACAAAATAAATCTCAATGTTCACTTAATTTCTTTTTTCGAGCAGTCTTCCTTAACAGATGTAGACTGTGATAAGCTACCATTAAGTGAACCTTGAGTTAAAGTTTTTTTTCCAGACTGAATTATATCTTCTGTGGGTCTGGAAAAGTTTATTAAAGTCTAAATTAATTAATTAATTAATTAATGTGATGATGTCATAGTGATGTCATCAGGGTTACCTGACCTTGGGGTTGAAGACTTTAGTCTCATAACAGAAAGCCTGCATTACAACCTGGGGGCATAGATTGAAAAATGTAGACTTTTCCCAGGTAGTAAGGGTCTAATGAAAAGTAACATGTGAATTGCATTATGGGAGATGTAGGATGCAGTGTTTTAAAGTATGACACATACTATGGACTAAAAGTGCATATTGTGGCATTTGCTGCATCGCTTTCAACCTTTCATTTTGTTTTTATCTTTCTCTTGTAAGTGCACCAACTTAAAGGAAGCACAGCACTAAATCAGTTCAGTACCCATTTCATGTGAATTGGACTGCACGTCAACTTTAGTTTAAGTCAACCCACATGTGAATCTCCTCAAACAATAAGGACTTAGGTTACAGCGCAACTGCATTTCTCTTTTCAAAATGTAATCACATGGTCCACAAAAAGCTTGGAGGGAATGTATTACAGAGTGCAAATCAATACACTGTGTATAGTAAACATAAGTAATCATCACATCAAATCAAATTACAGTGTGAACCTTATGAGAGGACCCTATAGTTCTGGACAACTGTTGCCAATTCAGCAATTTTGCCTCCTGTCCTTTTTTAACATGTCTGAAATACGTTCGTCTCAGGGCTCTCATTCTGACAAATAGCTGAAAACACCATATTACTCACATAATATGGTTGATTCCTGTGGCTGTACAATCTCCAACAGTCTGTTCATGTTCATACTGTCGAACTAAAAATGATGGCTAAAAACAACTACAATAACAAGGATGAACTAAGCTCAGAGAGTCCATAAAACTGCAAGAAAAACACTGAGGGAGATGAGATAATAGGAACTGGCATCGAGTGAATGTAGCAGTGCTGTTGTTACTTTTTAGAAAAACACATGGTAATGTTCCCATTGCTTCACAAGTTTAGAGACTCACTCATATAAATGCACTCTGAAGGTAATGTACCACTTCCCTCATCCAAATATTGACTAAGACCATGAACAGCTGTAGCAGCAGTCAGTTTTCACACAGTGAATAATAGTGATAATATCTGAATTGGACTACTTTGTCATCCCATCTCATACATGTCTGGTACAGATGAAAGTGCCGATTTTAGAAGCATCTTGCATAAATGACGTTACACATACACATATCTGTACATAAAGTATGAAGCGATTCATGAGATGATTAGCTTATGTTAAAACGGGAAACAGTGAGTAGCAGCCTACTAGCTACAAAACTATTACAAAATCTGTCTATTAGCACCTCCAAAGCCCAATAATTAACATGTTACATTTTATTTGTTTATTTTGTACAAAAACAAAAGTGTAAAAATAACATTTTCCTGTTGTTTATGCAGGACTATTTCTTGTTGTTTTGTTCATTGATGTTCTGTAAAATTGCACCATGTCATTTTTACTCTTTGATTGTTGTATGGATTGAACATATGACATATAATATGTTAATCAGTCACATTTAAAAGTGCTGGTTGACAATTACATTTTTGGACAGAACAAGCTTCTGGATTCCCCATTAGTCTTCATGCTAAGCTAAGGTAGCTTGCTGCTGCTCCCGCTTCACAATTAACAAACAGATATGTGAGCATGATATGAAACTCCTCATCTAATGCTTGGCAATAAGCCTATTTCCTAAAATTTCAAAATGTTTCCTTAACTGTTGACCAGTCTTTGTCTACTTTAAACCAGTAATTAATTAATAAACGAAGCTAACCAGCTACTGGCTTTAGCTTCATATTTAATGGACAGACATGAGAGAGGTATTGAACCTCTCACCTACCTCTCAGCCAGAAAAGCAAATAAGCCAATTTCCCAGAATTAAACTATTACTTTGCAGTGTAACTTTGCAATAACCATCTAAATGCTAAATTCAGTTTTATGACATGAAAACAAGCAAGCAAAAACAAGAGAGGCAGGCAAGGATGTAAACAGGAGAGCAGGCAGGCCCCTTAGGGAACAGCCAGGCAAACAGGCATGCAGACAGGGATTCAGCAAAGCAAGCTGAGTGCTACTGTACAAGGCTTTCTGGCCCCAAGGCTTGTCAAACTCACAGGAGTGGAAGGGTTATGCTAATAGTATGCAAAGGGTGTACGCTTTGTTCCTCTTACAAACGTTTGCATCAAAACATCATGGACTGGGTAAACAGCAGGAATCAGATACATTAAATGAGTGCAAATTTACATATGTAATATGTTGGAACAAAGGGGGTGGTTTAGAGTTTAATGTGTAAACACTGAAGGATCTGTGGCTGAAAATCCTTTGAATACATGGGAAAATCTGAAGGCAGGCTACATAAATTGCTTTTTTTGCTGGCTGTCCTTAAGCAGATATGACAGCTTATAGCCACAGAGGCAGCAGCTGATACACACAGCAGCCAGATTCATTCTATTGGAAGACAAGACAGTGATCAATAAGTCGGCTTTGGGACATATGATATATTGCTGTGGGATAAATAAGTACCTGGAAAACATATTTCAGCCGAGAATGTACTGTATTTGTTCCAGTATACTGTGCACCCGGAGGTACTGCAAAAGCTGTCTACAGTAACCATCACAGAGAGGTAGAGACATGTTTTTCATGATAGCAAGGTGTGGAGACTTTGCAATGTTTTGCACAAAGGAACAAACAGCCAGTTACAATCTTGTATGTAGAGCTCGGTTATATTCTGTAAAAGTCTTCTACCAATGATCAAATATAATTCTTCCCTGCAAAATTAAATGGTAGATTTTTATCACTAAACAAAGAGGTAACACTTTACTTACCCCACACCCGTTCTTATACTGGTACCGGTACTGTTTATACAAACATTATAAATTGTTTATAACTCATTTATAAGCCTTTATTAATGTATTTGATTACAATCACAACTTCTATGTGGCATCCGAAGCATTCAATAACTAGTAAATAATTACATTTGTGTTATATTGAAAAGCATTCATTGAATATTCAATAACCAGTTATAGATATTTAAAAGTTACAAGTCTCTCTGCTTAAAATGAATTTATAGTGTTTTATAAAGCATCTATTAATTGTGCATATACAGCTTAAGTGCTATGTTATAAGGTGTTTCCTAAAAACAAACATGATATCATATTATTCTCTCTCAGCTGGTCTTGGCACTGAAATCTAGATCTGCTCTGCCTCAAGACCAGTCTGATCAGAACTACTAGATTCAACCAAATTATTAGACAACAACAAAGCTGAAAAGCTACAGTAACACAGGAGCCTGAAGCAAATGCAGTACTGTCTGAGACAGCACATTGTGGCAGATTATCTGTTCGTGGTGAATAACACACAGAAATATAATGACAAATAGAGACTCACAAAAATGTCCCCCAGACCATCGATTCTGCCGGTTGATTTTATCATTACAATTTCACACACTAATATCATCAATTTGATGATGTTGTAATGAAAGCAGAAACTGTTAAGGTACAATAACAGCAACACACTGGCAGCACATCACTTCTCTGCCAGCGACTAATACTGTGGTGTCTGTTATTTCAACTTTAATACGTCAAATCATACTTATTCTTACTTTTTTACATTGAAAAAGATCCTAAAAGGAGGCAAAGGAGAGACAGAGAAAGGGACATTATTATTAGAGCAACCAAATACCCACAATTATCTAAAATACCAATGATTATTCTCAAAGAGCCATCTGCTCTCTGCTGACTGACTCAGTAGTCCACACACAGGGCTCTGCTTTGCTTTTATTAATATTAAGGACTCACTGAACACTCTGGCTAAGTTCACTCTGTGTAATCACCAGTTAAGAAGTTGAAAAGATGCGACCAAGCAAAATTAAATTCACCTTCATTGACTGAGCCACTACACTCTTATGGTATGAGAAATGTGTCATCATATCTGGATGGAACAAAATGGTTATAGTCTGAAGTCTCTTGTTTGTCCTCTTGTACTTTTGTGGCCTCTTTTCCCCTCCAGCACTTCCCCTCTCTCATGTGCAGTCAGTGCTTTTCTTTCTTCATTATTGTCCCTCACTGGAAAGTTTCCAAGTTGCTGTCACCCCACTGCAAGACAGAGGATCAGGAGACACGTGTACTCTTCCCAAACTGCGGTCACGACTAGTACTGGTGAGAAAAGAGACGTGCTCAAACCTTGACAGTGATGGTGCCTGGAAGCATCGTGATCTAGTGAATTACAGAGGCAACGTAAAAAGCAATTACCATCTAGATGTCTTTCTTTCTCTTATCTGCAGTCAGTTCTTCCTGTGTACTATGACTCTGCTACTTTAAAAGCCTCATGATTCCTCTCGACAGTCACCACTGGGGTGGACACACCACATTTCCTGATGTAGTTGCATTGTATGTCACCTTGATTTTGGCAAAGTATGCTGACAGCAGTGTTCAGGACAATCACCATTAAAGCTCCTGAAAACGTGGCTTCAAAAGTTCAATATGTCGCTACATCGAAACTGCTGTTATCAATATTTTTATATTAAGAATGGATAACATGACTGCGACAGATAATTATCAGCAGGTCCCCTCGGCTCTATGTAGTGTCTCAGAGTTTTTCAGCTTGTTGTTTGGTTTTGGCAGTTTTGGTAGTTTTCAGCTGCAGATGGCACCTGTTTTCTGCACACAAAAAAGAAGCTCTGAATATATGCTTGATGCCCAGCACCAAATAGCAAAAGTTAGCAACTAGCTAATAAACATAGCAGAACATCTAGCAGCTAAAGATTTGGTGGAGAGCAACCCATGGCTAACTGGAGAGTAAATACTGGACTTACATTCACCAGGTGGCCAGAAACATGACTCCAATGAATGCTGGCTTAAATGCTACAGTTGCTAGATGTGAAAATAGGTAACCATTTGCTAGATTCACCAATTTTTTTTTGCTGACTTCGAGTGTCAGTTATTGCAGGTTTAGTACTCGGTAGGCAACACTCTAAGTTGATATTGGAAAAATATATCCTGTAGTTTAATTTATTAAGAGTTTAACTTTCAAAAATCCAGCTAATCTACTTCACCTAGACTGTGTGGGTGTGGTATGATTAGACTTGATTGACAGTGCTATGGCAACATAAGCAAACAACCCCACACTTTAATTGAAATGTTGCCAAATCGTGATTGCTGAACAGAAATGAGTGACAATGCCTTTTTCCCATTGAGCTCCACCCTCTTCAAATCAGTGAGAAAATAAAAGGACATTACAAAAATACTCACCTGAGAAAACACTTTCATGTTCATCCAAAAACCTTGTGTTCATGTAGGACCCCATTGTTTGTAGTAAGACACTGATTGAGGAAGAGTTTCAGGGACTTTAAGTCACAGCAGATGCAGCAAGTTAGTTTCTGCGATCAGTTTCTCCTTTTTTTCAGACTTTTGAAGACATACAAAAATGTATTTTAGTTGAATTCATTTCATTTGCATCCATCATCATAACCATTTAAATATGGTTTCTGGGTGACTAATTTGGATGAAATACTGTAAATCAAATTACACTGAACTTTGGCGCCACACTCACTCACTGGCCCATTTAAATAGATTCGAATGAAGAAAAAATGTCACTGCACAAATACAATTAGACCCTGTTGAACTTAGGAATCACTCTGATGGACATAGAAACTGTTTACATCCACTATTTAGGCTTAAAGTCTCTGAAATGTGGTAATGGCAAATGGCAAATGTTGACAATTACTCTGATTATCATTTGACCATTTCTGCACTTCCCCGTTAAGCACATTTCAGTAAAACAGTGTGTGCAATGGGAAATATGAAGAAAAAAAAACATTTTAAATGAGTGCATATCTTGTGGCGAGAGCCAGGCACAAATCCAGTTACTGACTCACCTCATTTGTGTTACACATATTTGCAGGGATGAGTCGTCTCACACATTCTGCCTGATAATGACCTACTTATCCCAGCTTCTCCCACACTAAAACCAGGGAAGGACCTGCGAGGGTGGCTTGGAGACAGACAGGAGTTTTCGGAACTCATCATGGTGGAGAGCGATCATCCATGCCCTGAATGTCCTGCTGCCTGTTTTCATCTCTCTATTCAACCGCTTGGTTTTAGCACTCACGCCTCACAGTTTATTATATGGCAAGCAAAACAGACTTTTAATTATTTCTGTACTTGCTAATTGTATCGTGTGCAGACTTCAGCTTCCTGTTATGTTTGAAAAGCTCTCATGTTTGCCATCTCACAGTCTTATGTCATTCAATAAAAAAGCTCTGAGATTGTTAGTTGGCGACAGTATCATTATGTACCACTTAAGTGCAGAAGGAGGTACAGATATCAAATAGGTGAATGTGCCCTCCTGTTTCCTGTATGTATATGTTTGTGTGTGTGTGTGTAGTAATTTGTGAGGGGGAAGAGTTCCTACATGAAATATAAATTGTCCTATATCTAAAATATATACATATACAGAACCTATAAAAGAAACATCTTAACTCCCCTTGAAAAATTGTCAAAATTAACTTGGTCTGGAAATGCTGACTCATATCAGCTATTCAAGGTTCACATTAATCTATTTTGTTGTGCTGGATGTGATTGTTGGAAATGAATGTGTTTGTAAGTAACTAAGAAATCTATTATACACTGCCAATTTGGCAGCTGTAAGAGAGATGATGTATCTCAAGAGACATCCTGGTTTAAAAAGAAAAAAGAAAAAAGGTTATATAAAAAGTTTTCATGTTTCATCATCTTACAGCATTGAATCAAAGGTTTAATGTTGTTTTTTTTAATGCTGATCGACAGTAAATATGCTTCAATGTCAAAGTGAAAACACATATCTAAAGTGATCTAAATTTATTAAGAATATAAAATACTTGTTTGGATAAGTAGTCATCCCCTCTAAATCACTATTTTGTAGAAGCACTTTTGGCAGCAGTTACAGCTGGAGTGTGAGTGAATAGATCTCTGCTGTGTTTGCACCCCTGGACACTGCAGTTCTTCCCAGTTCTTTTTCAGGTTTTTCCATTTTCTCTGTCACACTGAATGGGGATTGTGAAATAACACACATTCTAAACTGTGGGATTTCTCTCCAGGACATTAACATAATTGTGCTCTCCGTTGCTTTGGCATTTTGTTTGAAGTCATTGTCTTGCTGGAAAATAATCCCTCTTCCATGTTGCAAGATCTGCATTTAAGTTTGTTTTCATGTTTTAACTTTAAATTTAATGTATGCATGCTTTTACTGGTTAAGAAAAAACTTTTGACCTCATGAAAATCTTCTCCAAAACACTTTGACAAGACAAGTTGAACAAAGTGTGGTTGTTAGGATAAAAATCTAATCCTCGGTTTTCTGAAACACTAACATTTTTCAGCTTTTCACTTAACAGCCAAATTCAATTTACTGTTCATTACCCTGCTAAAACGAAGAACCTCATACAGTCAGTTTTGAAATTAATGAAATGCTTTTCAGTAATACATTCAGTCAGCTGACATAACCTTTTTTCATGAATATGAAATTATTTCTATCTAGTGTGTGGTGATCCACTTTACTAGAATATACTGAAAACGAAGTCATGAGCCGTCTTTAGTCTAAGTTTAACAGCATCTCCTAGTGGTGAAAAAAGGTCATCACAGCCCAGGCATCAGTTTGCCACCACCAACCTCTAGATGAATTAAAGCAAGAATTTCCTAATGCTGACTCTCAGCAGTTTGAGCTTCTTTCACCCTTATTTCGTACACTGTAGAATCTTATCAAATTTTGAGAAAACTTAACACATTCAATGTCAGCCAAGATTAGTATTTCAACCTGCATGTGTGGTTTCTTATTTGTTTAATCAAACATCCTTTTTTTTTTAACATGGCTGTAAAAAGGCTACATTTTGATCAACTTAAGGTGTAATTACACACTTAGGAAATGTAGGCTACTTAAGTCTTAAGTGTTATTCAACACAAATTAAATACATTTTATTTAAGGCGCCTTTCAGGGCACTCAAGGTCACCTTACAAAACACAAACGATTAAAAGAGCAAATTAAAGCTAAGCAAGTTACTCAACTGAAAATGTTGAGTATTAAAAACTAGTATATAGTCATTTAGCAGTTTTAATCTTGTCACTTCTGATGCTCTGCCATGAAGTTGAATTTTATACTTAACTTTACTCTTCTGACATCACTTTAAATGAGGCGCTCAGCTTTCACAATTAAAAACAAAACCAAAAAAAAGACGACAATACTCAAAGTACATAGATCGTTCGTTTATTTTCATATAAATACATATAAAATACAATATAAACAACATTGCAGGTCACAATTTCTTATAATATTAACTATTGGTATAAAGAACGGACAAACAAGGAACCGAACAAAGGAAAAAAACAAAACGTTGACCTTTATTTAAATGTATATCCGTAAATCTTTTAGTGTTATCATGGGCCTCTTCTACACCCTCTCCAAGCTTGATCCTGTGTCCTTAGTCACCAAAGAAGCAGAGTTACACTCACTTTTAAACTTATCATAAAGATATAAAAACTACTCCACAAGCCTCAGTCCAAAGGCACTGCCTGACTCCATCTATGTGAAGACCTTGTTAGCTACAGAGCTTCAACACACGAAGCAAAATACTCAGGAGGTAAGCAAGACTGCTCATGTGATTTTTCTGGATGGTTTGGCTAAATTGTGAGTAACTGTGGTTCTATAATAGTGTTAATTTAGTCAGGAACTAGTAAAACTGCAGCTTAAGCTCTGGAGCCTACAAGAACCACAGTGGCCCATTGGACTTTCTCTCTGTATCTGTCACACCGCTGCATCATAGGAGAATTATAAAGTCAGGAGAATGGATTATTGCCATTATACAGCTAGCTCTTTAAATTCTGTACCATCAGCATTTACGACTCAAGTCATAGAGAGTGGGCATGCGTATGTGATCAAAAGTGTAAGTAAACAAACAAAAGAAAACCACAAATAACCACCCTATTCTGCATGTATGTGGCAATTTAACAGTGACCTCAACAGGACGTGTGTAGCCTAAACAACCATTTTAAAAAACTGACTCAGAACAGTCAATAGTAGTTAAGGTCTAGTGAAATAAACAACCCTTATTTTTTAAGTGTGCAACTTTAAAAAAAAAAAAAAAAAAAAAAAAAAAAAAAAAAAAACTTAACTGGCCCAAGTCTTCTGAAAAATAAGATCAAGTGATCTCAGCATTAGAAGCTCGTGGAGGCCCAGTATGACTGTACAGCTGAGGGTTTTGCAGTCAAACCACAGATGAAACCCTATATGTGGTCTGTGTGAATAAGTGAGTCGATTTCTAAACAGACTTAGATACTGTAGTGGAAACAGGAGGGATATCTGGACATTTACATAGAGTTTAGGCTTTATCTTCAGTGTAAACTAAATAAAAACCCTTCAGCTTGGGGGTCAATAAACCTCTTAAATATAGCTTTGGTCATAATTTAAAGATTGTCTTTCGCAGTTGCAAGTAGAAAAGTAATCAAAAACCAAAACAAACTGGGGTTGAATCTCAAAACTGCCACAGTGGTTCTCTTACGTAAATGAGGTCAATCCCAAACCCTCCTTGATAAACCAAGTCCCTCGTCACTCATCTTTGTCATGACTGGCATTTCCATTCATCACACCGTTGGAGTGGTGTGCCCATGTCTGAGCCTGCAGTACTTTAGGCAACCTCTTGCCTTTGGTGTAGGCGTGGTACCAGAAGTTGAGGAAGAGGAACAGGAAAATCAGGCCATACAGGCCGATGATGTAGATGAAGACAGGGAACTGGTAGGGGCAGTCCTTCATGAAGAAATACTGGGAGATGTGGGTGGTCACCATAACAAACTGGATCTGGGGAGCAAGGAAAAGACGAGTTAACGTCATTTGCCATGTTTCACTATACATTTTAGAAGATACACACAAAAAGAGGACATACCAGCTGAATGGTAGTGAGGTATTTCTTCCACCACAGGTACTTTTGATAGCTGGGGCCCATGGCAGTCAGGCCGTAGTACGAATACATGATGACATGGACGATACAGTTAAGCAGGGCGTGGAATGTCCCCAGACCACCTGAAAGTACAAAGTGTATAAAGTGCATCAGAAAACAAAGATAAATTCATAGCATGTCATGGAAAATATTGCCTGTACATTTAAAAAAAAAAAAAAAGAAGAAAAACGAAAAGGGAAGGGAAGGGAAGGAAATTCTACCTGGAGCAAACCGAACACCAAACCACCAGGTAAAGGGCATGATTGAGTGATGGTAGACATGAAGAAATGTCACCTGGCTGTTCTTCTTCCTCAAGACAAAGAAAATCTGTAAAAAGGTTACACAAAAAGTTTACATAAGAACATGCTTAAGATTCTATAGATGCTGAAATTTAACAACTGACAGAAAGGTAACATGAGACTAGTCCAATAAATGAGGAAATGTATTAAACTCAGTGTGTACCACTGATTGTATTACTTACTGTGTCCAACATTTCAATAAACTTGGAGAAGTAGTAAAGCCAGCATACTGCTGCCATCTAGGGGAGACAATAAATGACATTTAATTACTGGCTCAAACACGTCCAGATCTTAAACTTTATATAAACTGTCAAATTTAAAATATAATGTAATACAGTAGGCCAGCTAAATGTGTACAGGAGTGACTTACCCTCAGCGCCTGTGGTGAATCTGAGAAGTCAATCAGGTCGCAGCTAAACGAGTATCCTGTTCCCCATCCAGACATAATATACTAAGAAGAAACAGTGCAGGACAGTTAACAAATGAGTTCTTCCAGACAGTTTGAAAAAGACAATTTATGTCAAGTCACCAGTCAGTCCTAATTGCCTTTTTTAAATCCATCTAGAAATGTTGCAGTTTTTAAAATAATGTTTGACTACTATACAATGCACATCCTAATGCCACACAGTGAGTCAGGAATATTTCACACCGAGTCTCTTTCTTTGACTGTAAAAGATAACATCCTCTGTCATTTCAATTTACTAGAATACATGCAGGACGCAGGACAAAGTCATGCTGAAAGTTATGTAGTTATGTGGAGTCATTTGCAGAAAAGGAAGTAACACCTGCTGCTCTGGTTTAACCTAAGATCAATAGTTCAAGTATAAAGTCTTTCAAAACGCTGTACGTGAACAAGAGTATTTCGCAAGACTGCCCATGGCCTGTCATGGCTCTATTCTTAATGTGCTCTACAAAGAAATACTGATGTTCACTTCACTCTGTAGTATGCTGTGTTAAATTTCAGCAGCACAAGTTTCATGTCAACTCTGCATTACTGAATTAAAAAGATCACCCACCTCATAGGACATGTAGACTGACAGAGCCACCACTCCGAAGTTGTAGACTATGAGAACTCCTTTGAGGTCAAAGGCTTTGCGGTTCTCCATTATCCGAGGCCCCAGCGACGTCACAAAGTAAATGTACGCCAGTATGATGATTGTTTGGGGGACAGGAGAGGACATGAAAAACCAGTTCTCCGTCCGTGAGTCTGTAACAGAAGTATTTGATATGTTTGTGAGCTCAATGATCATGACCATGTAAACTAGTTTAACAAAAAAAAAAAAAAAAAACCCTAAAAACTAGCCATCTTCATTCCTCATGTTTTAGTGGTCAAAAGGACTCACCTGCTCTTTGTAAGATCTCATCATAAATGAGCGCTACTGTGGACTTTATGTTATCAAATTCCATTTTCAGACAAGATGCTTGCAATTCACCTAAAAAGAACAAAAAGCAAAAGATGGTTCAGAGTCAGTTTGGAGCAGATATGAGTTCACTTGCATTTTCACAATAAGCCCTGCACAGATTCAGAGTCACTGGGTTTACCAAAAAAGGTCTCGGTATACTTGGTAGGTTAAATATTTATGAACATTTCTGTAAACAAAGTAATGAAAACATTGCATTTAAGTAATTTTTTTGGTATTAATATTAGTAGTTATTTAACTTTCATCATGAACTCCAACAGGAAGTAAGTCTCTTCGAAACAACTGTTGCGCAAGGCGTAAAAAAATGCTATTAACCGAAACAGGCTGTGTGAATACACACTTTCATTTTCTCCACATGCAACCAATTCGATCTGACCTGATCTGTTGAATTAAGAACAGTGACAGGCAGAATAGTATTTGTAGTTATATTTGACAGCACAGTAGGGTGGCTGAAAGACTAGACTGTGTGTAGGGGGAGAAGAAAAAAAAAAAGCCATTCAGCCATTCTCTGCTGCTCTGCTCCAAGTTTCTGAGGCAGACAAAGCAAAGAGTGTGTGAGGAGTACAATGAGAGGCTGTCTCTTCATTCTCAGAGAATGATCCAACAGTGTGACAGGCAAACATTTACAAATGGGACAGACACATGTAAGCATGGTTAAAAATACTTTGTTGCCCTATTATCATGTTTAAGGACTCACGTGCCATGACACCTTGACTCTTACCAGGCCTGTTTCATGATACAAACATGTATAGAGTTTGGCTTTAAATGTTATCAATGGAAACCGCTTCGCAAAAGTGAAAAAAGTGAATGGGCACGTTAGCACTCTTTGGCAAACTACGATGACAACTTCAAGGGATGCTGACAAGAAGGTTCAATAGTTGGTTGTTTAAGATGAATTCCAACAATGTAATGTCAAAAAGGTCACTCGGATTAAACTGGACATTTTCAAATAACATTAAAAAGGGGAAAAAAGTGCGATCTTGGTGTAAGCTGCTAGGTGTCATCCAATCAAGCTATTCTATAAAATGCTATACATTTCCATGGAGTTTAACAAAAATGAGCCACAAAAGGTCCAAAATATCATTCTGACATGGTGGGCATATGTGTATAAAAATTGAATCTGGAGTCGATGTTGCCCAGTGAGGCAAAGGTCCTCGCTGACTGGCCCGACCGGTTTATGAACTGTGCTCGTAGTAGGGGAACTGTGTCAAGTGAAAATTCTCATGTCACTTTGCTAAGATTTTAATTTAACCATGGGTCTTGTGCATTCTAAATCTTCTGTTATGTAATTTGCATGTTATTTTGAGGTTAAATATTAAAATTAAAAAAAGAAATCAACCACCTTCTCATGTCTGCCAGGTGTATGTTGGACATAACAGGTTTTCAAGGTGTGTCTACCTTGAAACAGGAACTTAGGTTATTGGTTTAACTGAAGAAAAAAAAAGGCATGGCTGTCTGAAGTCTGCACTAATCAAAGCATGGCAAGCCTTAACATGTCAATTACCGTTATGGTAATGTAAAAACTGCTACTCCCATATGGCATAATGTCTGATATGTTCCCTCCCAATGTTTAATTGAGACAATTGGATACTAAACTTCACCAGTTATTTTTTTGGTCCTAGGCTACTAACCATCCTAATCCGGTAACAAAGTAAATCAATAACCAAATCATACTAGTGGAGGACAAAGATACTGAACACGCCTTTAATTTAATAACAGGGCCTACTCTGTCACATAAAAGTTACTTAGCCTATTCGAAAGAAAAAGTGCAATATATGTTGTGGTCACGTTCTCGCTTTAGAAAGAGCAAATTCACAAGTAATATTTAGTAACACCATACAAGGCATTGAAACGAAGGACTGTTATTTTTTCCACATTCAAACCAGTGTCGCTGTTATCCTCAACATGTCACTGAGTTGATGAGGAACAGGTGATGCAATTGATAAAAAACAAGCCCAACAGCTACTGTCCAACTCACAATGACAGGAAATGCTTTAATAATAACAGGCACTTTTATGAGTCCACACATACACACTCACTCATCCCAATATTCTCAGATTTTGTCTCGATAATCTTCGTTTCAAACTTGGATGTCTCATCGCAAATTATAATAAAGCTTAAATAAAAAGTCAAATATCTGACCTTTAGTGTCTCTACCGCCGATAGTCAATGAAAATCCTTGTTGGCTCAGCAAATTGTATCCAAACTCTCGACCTGCTCACCTGCTCACCTGCTGCTCCCTCACAGGTGTGCCTCCGCTCAGCTCACTCGCTGATGGGGCTCGAGCTGATCGCTCATTTAGGCAGTGACCGGAGGGCGGAGCCTTGACGCCAAACTTGCCTTCTCCTTCACCGATTGGCGGATTTGTTGCTCAAAGCTCAACGTTCATTCTTGAGTGATGCCTCATCGAAAACTATGTTAAAAGTTTATAACAGAACCGCACATCTACTCAGACGTCATTAATTATTGGTTTCAATGCAGATACAAATGACAATAACAGCTTTACTAGTAATGTTTTTTTTTCCCATAACGTCTCAAAACCCAGTAAGATTACAGAAACTGGTGAAGTATCATTCCCAGTTTCATATCACATTTATTATGATAAAAGATAAAAACCCATTTTTAAAGCCGTTCAAGATACTAATTTGGGAAAAAGGGGAACTGACTTCGGGTAAATTATGACTAAAGAAACAGTATCCTTGATAGAAACTACAACCTTCCTTAATGCCTTTAAATCATATTTTCACTTTTTCAAAGTGATTAGATTTGACAGTAACCCAATCATAGGAATCACATTAAAAGGAATTATGGTAAATTTCTTAAGAAAAACACTGTTATATGAGCACCTGAGGTCCCAAAGGATAATACATTTTTTTATTTAGTGTGATCAAGTCAGAAACATATAATATTCAGGGACCTGGGGGCCTCAGTGCTCTCATGTCTATTGTTTGTGTTTTTTGTTCAGTGTGAAACCTCATTTGGCTTCTGGGTGTTGGTAACATGGTGAAAGTGAAAATGCAAAACAGGGAGGGGGGGGGGGGGGGGGTACAGGGAGGGGTTTCAGTGTCACTCCTCGTTTCAGCAAGAGCTGACAACAGAGTTTATGGACAAATGTAAATTTTCACAGGAATGACAACAAGACTATGTGTGTTTTTGAATGTCAGGTTACTCCCATGTGAGGATTATGGGTATTGTCTTCTCCACTAGGTGCACATACACATACTGGAAGACTGATACAGCACTTCTTTAAATACCTAAAGCTATCTCTCTCTCTCTCTTCCCACAACCCTACAATTCACCCTTAACCAAAGCATTACATATATACTGAACGTAATGATGTCAGCATCCTAAAAGATGTGTGAATGCTACTTTAAGACAGAAAATATGTATTGTACTCAAAATCTGTAAACAGTCAACAAGGTATAATTTGTACAAATAATGGCAGATGTCCCACATGATTACAGTGAATTATTGTACATACAGAACTGTTTAACAGGTTAACAGAAATGAGTGACATTAAACTTCATCTGCATACCAAGAGTCATACAGATATTCATTTCTAAAACAATTGCAAAAAACAACAAAACACAACATAAAATGTACAAACATACAGTATATGACACTGTGCATGTTTTTAAAGTAAGACACAATTATTTACACATCTCAGTTGAACTTTAAGGCCTCAGTCTTTGTCTGCAATGATAACCCAGGAGAAATTTCCCTAAACCCAGAATTATCTTGAATGGCGTTCCTGAACTTGTCGGTTAAATTTTGAAGGATATGTTGTCATTTGCATTTGGTCAAGACATCTGCATGTCCACTTTATCCACACATGCAAATCACCAGCATTAGTCTTCATCACTGCTCCATGCGTCCTGAAAAGCAGGGTTCACTGTAGACTGGCCAGTAGCACCCTGTAAGAGGTCAAAATATAAAGCTCAATATTGAGTCTAAAATAAAATATTCCCTTTCTTTAAATAAACCCGCCACAAAACCATGCCCACAAATTACAACTATATACAGATTAATAACATATAGGAAAAAAACTGATGATGAATCAAGACAGCTGTTTCTGGGTTAAGAAACGTTTATCTGATAAATATGAACACTTATGAAACTGGATGGACGGGTAAGAGATGTAGCCATTTGTAACTTAAAATGTGGGGCATGGAAGAGCTGAGTGGCAGTGACAGAGAGTTTTCCTGTATGTGTAAGCGCTACACTATGTGCTCGGTAACACTGAAGTTTCATTATTTAAATTCCTTAAATGAGTCATTGCTTATCTATTATCCAATTTCTGTCAACAAGACAAAATGTTAAAGTACATTGATTAAGTGTTGAGTGTCATTAAATAAATTATTGTTGTGGGCCTTGGAACACAACATTAAAAACATGTTATATCTGTTAATATTCCTTTCCCCTAACTTGTTTCCTGTTGTTAGGGCTAGTACCTTATTTTCACGATTTGACTCTTCTTCAACATCTGCAGCACGAAGGACAGGAACCCATGCCAGGATGTTACAGTCTTTACCTCCACTATATAGCTCCTGCATAGAGAAAAACAAGAACACCACAGCTTTACAAACCACAACAGGAAAAGAGCTGACCTTCACTTTAAAACGCTTCCAAACAATGACATCAGCACCAGGGGAAAACAAGCGTGACCAAGCATGATCAGGACCAAGAGTGAAGTAAATAATAAGCTCAAAACTGTCAACGCAACAAGTGAACTTGTGCGTCAGATTCTCAGGGCCGTGGGACTAATCAGTGTCTATACATCAAAAAGATGTAAAACCCTTTTTAAAGAGTAGGTGTCCTTTTTCTGGAACACTCATCTGCATTCATGTCCGTTACACATACAAAATGTGTAACCACAAGATACTGAAAAATGCATGTGTTGGACATCCTCTACATTTATGTAGACATAAAGTTACTTAGGAATTAAAGTGTTTCTCCACACCAGATGAAGACAGAAAACTACCATATTATCATATTGGAAGACACTTGAGTAGAAATACATGACTGAAGGTATAAAACAAGCATATTAAACAAACATGGAACAGCTGTGATGGCTTCATATAGTCAGTTTTGCTTATCCTGCAAGTACACTGATATAATTACATGTTTACGTCAGGCTGAATAATATATATAAGTATATAATAAGGTGTTAGTCAGATTTTACTGTTATGTCAGTATTTGTCTAATTGTGGAATTGGTAACAAAACAAAGTTAAAACGGTCTTAAAAAATGTGCAGAGCTAGCATGTAATAATAATAATCTTACAAAAATCAGCGTATTGGTATTATGTAATTATAGCAGCAGCCTCCTAAAATCAATATGTTCATTCTTACCAATTAACCCTGTGCTGTATCAGGTAAACATGTGTCAAATGTATGCTCTGTAATCAGATACATTTTAAACCTCAAAAGCTTAATTCGGGTACTTTGGATGTAAAACATTAGAGACTACAAAGTTGAGAATACAAATGACTGGTTTTGTTAACTTTGACTATTATTAACTGATTTTAAACTTAAACTCTGATTTTTGATGAGCACAGAGAAACGTTCCTCCTTTTGTAGATGATTGTGAAAACAGCCTTACATCATACATCATTCTGCACAGTGAAGTTCAAACATCCAAGTGAAGCAACAATAAGCAAAACACTTTTTTTTTTATTGGAGGGAGACTTTAAGTGTGTATATTGCCTATGTATACATGATTCTGTTAGCAACAGATACAGACAAAATGACACCTGTATTTGCATTTATAGTAGCTCACTATAACTCAGGAAATGTTGACTTCACCATGTTATCAATGTGGAGGATGTGGCTCATTTCAGGCTGCCATGGTGATTGCAAATTTCTAATAGCACTTACTGCAGTGACAACACTTACAGTTGAAGAGATAAGAAAGAGACAGCAGCAAGATACAAGCTGACCTCAATTCTGAAAGAATACAGGCGTCCAACTAGATCTTATAGGCAGAACAAACAGAAATGCATAGATTGAAATACAAACAAAGGTAGTAGTGCAGATAGATGGGTGTGTCTTTCGTGTGTCTCACCTGGTAGTCTGGGTGAAACTCGCAGCAGTCAACATTGTTGTAGTGACCCCTGAGCATAGTGACCAGCTCTCCAGTGTGGAGGGCATACACAGCTACTGAGCTGCCGCACGGCACAAACACAAACTCTGGGCTGCAGCCACGTGACACTGTGAACTGCAGTCTTTTACGACTCTCGTTGCAGACCTTCCCATAATTCACCTACGGGCAAACAGTGAAGGCATACAAGATTAGGACATATTTATAGGTCTAAACATAAATGTCTTATTACTCTTAACAAGGCAACATGGTCTCATGGATGAATGTGATACTTTTTCATTTAGTGGGAACGATGTAAAGCAGACAATGTACTGACTCATTTTGCTGTGGTACACTAAATGGCACACCATATTATTCTAATAAAGCAATTGCTTATCACAATAGGTGTTGCTAAGCTTAGAAACCATTTTCAAATCAAATATGATTACTATACAGAACTATACATTAAGCTAAATTTACAAAGAAGGCAAACGTCCTTGTGTGCTCAGTTAAGAACTGGTACTTTACCACTGACAGTTGAGACTGGCAGATATAAAGGTCTGCCTGAAGAACAACTTGAATGTGTTTTTTGTGATCTTGGTGTAGTTGAGGATGAATTTCATCTTTAATTTCATTGCCCTTTGTACAGTGACTAGATGAAATGTTTGTTTGAAAAGATCAAATTAAAAAATCCTAATTTATTTTGGTTGTGAGAAGTTGATATATTGAATTGGCTCTTTAAGATGGATATTTTTGGTTTAGCAAGATTTATAGGAGAGGCTTGGCTGCTAAGAGAGAGAACTCTTTATCCATCTCAACAGGACATTGCTGCCATGTAAACTAAATGTCGTCAAGTAGCCACCCTGGTTGTTATTGGTTAGTGTCTTGTAAGCCCATATGGGCTGGGCACCTGGAGGTGCAGACACTTAAACAAATCTATCTATTTATCTATCTATCTATCTATCTATCTATCTATCTATCTATCTATCTATCTATCTATCTATCTATCTATCTATCTATCTATCTATCTATCTATCTATCCACTTATCCATCCATCCATCCATTTAGGACTTCTAGAGTAGAAAAAAGGGAAATTAATGCAACTGTAGCAACCTAAAGTAGTTGAAAAACAATTTTCAAATGATTTAAAACAATGACAATTTCAAAATTCACTTCAGACTTGTTAAGACTTTTCACAGACTTGCAGACTTATGATACACAAGTGTTTTGCAATTTACCTCCCACTGTACGATTACTAGGCTCAATTCAGGTCTCTGAAACGGGTTTGAATTGTGTAACAAGTTGTTTTATATCTCCTAATTCTCACAGTTTCTATAGACTAACTCTGGTCTAGTTTCTGAGCCTTTGAGAAAATATTATCTATCTTTTAAATCACTAGTTGTCTTGTGCAACAGCACGATGATGGGAAAAATGCCAACCATAGCAACCACAGCTCAAGGAAGCAGAGCAGGAAATTAGAACAGGAGACCATACTAACACTGGGCTATACACTTTCCCTAGACTTAAGAGTTAGGATATGTTTCTGTGGTGTAGAGTTGTACACTGGGTTGGATATACAAATGTTACATTTTTATATGGATCAAAGGCTCTAAAGTAAGTTAATGTTATGATGTCATTGTTTTCTCAAGTGAAACCAAAAATAATCAGATGGTGGATTGCTCACTCTGTTTTGAAGAGCTTGTAAGAGTATCAATGTAAACAAGGCTTCCAAATGTGTTTACCAGTGGCTGATTGCTGGTTAGGGGTGTGTGATTGTTGACCAAAAGGTATTCCCGTTTCACATTTTTACATACCACCAATTCACCATTCCACGCAGTCCCTCCCTAAGTACTTATAGTAAACATCTTCCATGTGCTCCTAAAAACTGAAAATTAAAACTGCCTTTCATGGTAACCGCAGTCCCAGTACATTAATACAATACATTAAACGGTACTTAAAAACAATACAACATTAATAGTGTGATAGTGTTGTCTGTATCTGTAGCTTTATTTCATTGTTTCTCATAACAACATCAAGTGTAAACATATACACATAAGCACATGTTGAATTTGTCAAAAACAAACTTTTTAAATGAAGCAAAAACCTTTCTAATACACAGATGGATCCTGAATCAGCGATCAGTGGTAAGTTTCTGTCTAAAAAGCACTAACCCTAAGGGGTCTTGCTTTTTGTTTGTTTACGTCCCCACAACATAAAAAGTACCTAGTCCACCTTACCAGTGTGTTTTCCCCCGTGGCACTATTCCATAGTCGCATACGGTCATCAGTACCAGTAGTGAGGAGGTAGAGACCATCGCCAGTGAAGCACAGGCCATTCACTCGGCCATTATGGGCTGTATTTACTGGTTAGAGACAGGTAAGACATGGAACAGGGTAACAATGTATTTGACCATCATTTACCTCTTCCATCAATGTCAAGCGCTTAGTGTAGTATGTCCTCTTATGGAGGTTTAGATTTAATTGCAAAACAGTTTCCTCAAGGCTTCTGCCCCCTTGGCTTGAACACAAACAGCACCTCAGGCAAATTGATATTGTATGTGCAGAATGTTGACCTCTTCCCTTGAGACACAAACTCAGCTCTGTGTTAGCCTGAATAACTAAGTGGAAGAAGATGTTGCTGTCAACCTGACTTTATTTTCTACTACCAATAGCTTTTAAATGCATTCCCTAAATATAAGGGCATTGTCAGGAAGGTTAATTTTGTAGCTCTAAAAAGCAGCTTGATGTGTGCAGTTTGCACTTTAAGATATTTGCATAGTTTCATAAATCTCTACTCCTATTACCCCTCTCTATAGAATGTATGAGTGTCACCTCTGTAAGGTATAAACTATATAATGTGGTGGATAAATTGGCATCTTGGACAGTAAGTGGCATATTGATGTGGTTGTGGAAGGGGAAAATGTTTGACAGGATAATGCATGCCATCAACTTTCAGGCAAATTATTACCCTGCTATTCAAACATCAGGGGACAATAATTGTTGTCCCGATTCCCTTCAATGTCTGTATGCCTGTTTTTTTTTTTACACTAAATGAATGCTAAAACATATACCAGGAGTCCTGAAACACATGGAAAATGAGAAACAAACACTGGCAAAGAAAATAAAGGGGAGAGATATCTGTACCTGCTTCAGCGGAGGCTTTCGATTTGTCTCCATTGTGCTGGTCCAAAGTGAAGAGGCTACCAGATGCCCGACGTACATCCCATACTTTCACCTTGCTGTCTGCACTTGGAGGGTAAATTAAATAATTATTTGTATGTTTTATTCTATCCTGGTTATTTTATGAATTCATAGTCCTATAAAGTAGCAAAAGTAAGCTACCAGTTCCATCATCTCACTAAGTATAATACAGGGACTTCCAGGCACAACACATGCTCAGACTGATGAGTTCATATACACCAATGTGGGCACACACACACCAGTGTTTGTCTTTAAAAGGTCAGTTTTCTGTTGGGATTTAACATGCTGCTCCATAATAAAATATCATACAAACTTCTCTTTGTGCCTCTCTGTGCCAGTTGTTTTCAAAATCACTTAGAGTCCAAAGGGAGAGGAGCACAGTGATCCCAATGGGTTAATTAGAGGGTCTAATGTAGCATAAAACAGGTGGGGACTGTATCTACCATATGCTATACTGACAGGACTACTAGAGTGCCACAGTGAAAATATACTAAATGTGGTGCCATTATCCTTGACTCAGGGTTGCGATTGTGGCCAGATGGCCAGAAACTGAGATGACAAAAACTGCTGGGATACAACATAGTAGGGACTGTCCTGTGCCTAGCATTTGATGAGGCGCTGAGGGCAACCTACATGATGCTCCACAGAAAGAATGGCAGTTAACAATGCCTACCTGGCAGTGGCCAAGATGTACTCATATCTCGGTGACCATCGCACAGACAAGACCTCTGCTCTGTGACCTGAAGCAGGAACAAAGTTATTGTTTGTCTCAAAAGTGTGAGCAATTGTGCATACGTGTGTGTGTGTGTGTGAGAGAGAGAGAGAGAGAGAGAGAGAGAGAGAGAGAGAGAGAGAGAGAGAGAGAGAGAGAGAGAGAGAGAGAGAGAGAGAGAGAGAGAGAGAGAGAGAGAGAGAGAGAGAGAGAGAGTGTGTGTGTGTGTGTGTGTGAAATATAATAAGAAAAGTAGGTGTGTGTGTGTTTGTGGTACACTAACCCTGAAGCACTTGAATCCGTGAACCAGACTTCAGGTCACATAGCTGGACTTTAGGGTTTTTGGTGCCAACTGAAAACATAGATATAAAGACAGTTAAACGAGAGAAGTAACAAGGCTACCATTATTTATTTGTTTATAACACTCAAAATATGTGATTACAAGAATAACTTAAAGGTTGATAATCCCATTCACTTATAGAGGTTAAAGGTATGCATGCCTACATATCATTATTGTCAAATTTTAAAGATCTTGATAAATGTGTGAATAAAATCTTCAGAGTAACAGAGAGTATAAGGGAGAGGTACTTCAGGAAGGTAAAAACTGGAGTCCCAGGTTCTAACAGATAAGGTGTGGTAAATATGAAAACCTGCTGATACTAACTTCTGATAAACGTGAGCCAACACACCCAGCATGTATACATGAGAAAAGGACATGGTCGCTGGGGAAATTTACTGTAACAAAAAAAAAAAAAAGATTACAGCACAAATTATGCCAAATTAATGAGCCGCTGTGGCTTTTTGGGAACAGACCTTTCTAGAACAAATAGAAGACTGGGTATGTCGCAACCAGTTTGACAAACATCTGTAACACCACTGAGACACATTCAGGTAAAAAAGATAGACAATGTATTTGTCTCTGGTTTAAAAAAAGGTGTGTCAAAGTAAGAGTGTGTATGTGACAGAGAGACATCTGGGTGCACCTCTATGAGCACATACTCACCAGGTATGAGTAACCTGTTGGTCCTGCTTGGTGAGGCAGCACCTAGATTTCTACAATGTTTTTCCAGACAAATCTGTTTCTGAGACTGACTGCATGTGTAACCAGCTGCTGACCAAAGTCTGTCCCCTTCAGGCACATGTCACTTTATAACCTGGGACTAAAAACTGGGGTAAAAGGTTTGGGCAGTGTCTTTGATGTGCTGGGGTGAAGTACGCAGTACATTGCTTGGAGAAACAGACAGGATAACTAGGGGTCCAAATTTACTGATTTGTTCTCCATCACTGAGATCAGTAAAAGCTGTGGCTGGATTCACACACACCTGCAATGAGACCATGCTTCCTGGCGATGGGGGACAGGTGGTGGTTGTAGACATTGTCCTCAAACTCAAAAACTTCAGCGGGCTGAAGAATCAAAGAGAGAGAAAGAGAAAGAGAAAGAGAAAGAGAAAGAGAAAGAGAAGAGAAAGAGGAGAGAGAGAGAGACAGAGACAGAGACAGAGACAGAGAGAGAGAGAGAGAGAGAGAGAGAGAGAGAGAGAGAGAGAGAGAGAGTCAAGATGCAGTCAAGATTAAATTAGAGTTGAAATGCATGTATGTGTGCATGTATCCTGAATGAAAAACTAATTCTATGATAAAATATACAGCTGTGACCTTAAATAAAAACATGGCCTCAAATTTTGGCTGTGATATGAATTCAGCACATTGCAGCAAAGGAGTCCAGAGAATGAATTAGGTAAAAACAAAAGTCTGTGGAGAGGGAGGGCACAGCAGCTGAGAGCTCAGAAGGCAGCTCACCCAAGCTTCAGTGGCGGTTACAATGCAAATTCTTCAGCAAATATAAAAAGCCTCTCTGTTCCCCATCTGTCACTGAGTGCCAGCACCGGCGTGGACTCAGCCAATGAGAACACACACACAGAGGAGGCTCTGTTTGCATGAAAATACCCCACATACACATACAATATGTGCAAACAATGCAAAGCACACACTAATGTGCAAAAACACAACCACAATTAAATAATTTAATAGGTATGAGTGCCTGTGTTTGTGTAAGACAGACAGACTGAAACAGAGAGTAAAACAAATGAAAGGTCGTGGGTTTTTTTCTGTCCCTTCCCTGACCTTTTGAGGTAACCATGATGCCAGTGTAACTCTAGCACAGCATAGAGCCTGCCATATGGGACTATGTGGAATAGAAAGGTAGAAAGCATGAAGCAGAAAATAAGAAAGACAGTGGGAGAGATAGTGAAAGGACTGAAAACAGAGAACAGGGAGGTGGAACTATAAAAATGTCAGCTATTTACTGATTAAACAAACCAATATGCACTGAATCAACAATTGGAAACATTTGTATTAAACAAAATAACAGATTACACACTGTACACAGGGAAATTAATTGTTCAGGTATGCCCCACAAACTGGTATGTTAATGTACATCACATTTAACATGTAGTAACCTGGTCTGTAGGTGACATTACTTACCTTCAGTGTCTCAGTGTCCCAGACCTTCATGGTCTTGTCAAAGGAACTGGAGACAAACATGCCTGTGTCGTAAGGATACCACTGGACTGTCTCTACACTGAATTTGTGGACATATCGGCTAGACCTAAAATAAAAACAAATTAAATGTCACCAAAGAAATATACTATACAACCTATCAATACTCTGCTCAGCTTTCCACTAATATGATCAAAATATAAAAATACAACACTGCAAGAGCATATTAAAGCAGTGTTACATGTAAGAATCCAGTATGTGCTGTGTATTGACTGCAAGGCTATAGACTAGTCACACTGCAAACCTTAATGCTACATTCCCATATAGCCTCGTTAAGCCACGTTGGTGTATACATTCATAACAAAGGGTGCATGGAGCAACAGGAAATAAACTCTGATAAGACTGTCCAGACTGAAGATAAAGATTAAATACGTAACTGTGTCAACCTCTCCACAAGATCTTCAACCTCAGTCTACAGTTGGGGCGAGTGCTGGCACTGTGGAAAATTTCCTGTGTTGTGCCGGTACCAAAAATAAAATGTCCAGCTGAACTTAATGACTACAGACCAGTAGCCCTCACTTCTTACATCATGAAGACCTTGGAGTGGCTGATTCTACGCCTACTGAGAGTTGAGGTCAAAGACAAACTCGACCCCCTGCAGTTTGCATACAAACAACACATTGGAGTGAACGATGCTGTCCTCTACATGCTTCACCGTGCCCTTGCTCATCTGGAGGAAACTGTCGCTTATGTGAGAATCATGTTCTTTGATTTTTCAAGCGCATTCAACACCATCCAACCCAACATACTCAAAAACAAGCTCACAGAGATGGGAGTGGATCTTTCCTTTATCCCCTGGATCACAGATTACCTGACAGGAAGGCCACAGTATGGGGAACTTTCTAGGACATTAATGAGCAGCACAGGGGCTCCACAAGGAACTGTCCTGGCTCCATTCCTGTTCATACTGTACACAGCGGACTTCAAATACAACTCTGAGTCCTGCCACATCCAGAAATACTCGGACGACACTGCTATTGTGGTGTGTATCAGGAATGGACAGGAATCTGAACTGGAGTCACAAGAACTATCTCCTACTGAACACCTGAAAGACTAAGGAAATGATCATAGATTTCCGCAGGTTCAAGCCCCCTCTTCAGCCAGTGAATACTTGTGGGGTGGACATCGAGGTGGTGCCAAGTTATAAGTATCTAGGTATATACCTGGATAATAAGTTGGACTGGTCTCTAAACACAGATGCTCTCTACAAAAAGGGGCAGAGCCGCCTCTTTTTCTTAAGGAAGCTCAGATCTTTTGACATCTGCAGTAAGATGCGGCAGATGTTTTATCAGTCTGTGGTGGCAAGTGTGTTGTTTTATGCTGCAGTCTGCTGGGGAGGCAGCATCAGACACAAAGATGCAAGGCGGTTGGACAAACTAGTCAAAAGAGCTGGCTCTGTGATTGGAGCCAGGTTGGACACACTGGTGGAGGTGGTGGAGAGATGCACTGTCAAGATGTTCGAAGCCATCTTGAAATACCCGGATCATCCGCTACACAACACCTTTATGAACCAAAAAAACAGCAGTGGACGGCTCCTCTCTCTCCGTTGCAGGACGGAGAGATTTAAAAATATCCTTCGCTCCTACAGCCATCAGGCTGTCTAATTCTTCAATCATTTACAGAGGAGCTAACAGACTAATTGAATTTCCCCTCAGGGATAAATAAAGTAATTTTGAATTTGAATTTTATTGAATTTGAATGTATACTGCATGGTCATATAATAACATGAACGGAAACAGACTTAATAGGATTTTTCTATTCACAATGACATCTGTCATTAACAGAATATACATGTGGAGCTATATAAAGACAAGAAAATCTGATTCAGATCACATATATGCACTTTTAAAAGCCTGAAAGACATGGTTTGTTACTGTGAGATCTAAACAGGATGCTGCCCTCCAGTGGACAAAATGAGTAAAAGGCGTAGCATTTACCTGCCAACTGTGCAAACTGCCTTACAGGTGTACTGCAGTTTTCCACTGAAGTTCTCCAGGTCATAGATGACGATCACGCCATCTGCACCTCCAGACAACATGCTAAAGAACACAAAGGGTTGATTTCACACTTTCTCTTACACAGCTTACAAAACTACCAAACAATGACTGCCAATCATTGTTACGGTAAACTATTCACAGGAAGGTTTGGAATATTGTTTCTGGAAGAAAAAAAATACTGCTGTTGTGATTTCTAATGCTTTAAGAGCTCAAATTTAAATGCCATTCACCTATGCAGTACTAGGCTGGGAACTAAATTCTTAAATACAGAAATCTCAAAATGTGTGTTTTTTGTGATTTTGTTGAGTTGAAGAAATCCGCTGCTACAACATTTAGCCAATTTAATGTAGGACAGAGACGTGCTGGGTATCAACCAATATTGTCAGGAATATTACAACTGTCAGGAACCATCAGTACTAAATGCTTGATCAGATTAGTGTTCCTGTTTACTTATTTTTGGATAAATGATTGCCTGATTTAAACTGAAGTACTCATTTGACTGTTGATGTATTAAAGATTTTAAGAATTAGAAATCACAGCAGCTGTTTTGCTAAATTAATTCAGAGGAAACAGTAATATAGTAATTTTTAGAACAGTAATAGTACATTCAGACTAAGCAGACTCACTATCTGCCCTCTACTGCTTCAATGTCAATGGTGTTGATGCCATTTCCATGGATTCTGTCCACATCTCTGTCGGGATTCAACTTCAGACAAAGGACCCTTTAAAAATACAGAAAGAGAAAGAGCTATGTATTACTAAATACACCATTTTTACATTAATGTATTTAAAGAGACAATTAAAAAAAAAAGATAATAGAGAAGACACAGCAAAGGAAAGTTGATTATAAAATACATATACTGAAAATGGGACAAATAATAATTATTAGACTAATCAGTTCAATGTCAAATTCACTAATGAAAATGTTGATATTTGGATTGTCACAAATATAATTTGTGAAATTTAATCAAGTGAAATCAACAAATATTGGTCTGTCTGTATTTTTCTTTTATAAGATTGTAAAAGGAATATCTTTGGATTAAGGCTATTTGTCAATTAAATTAGCAATCTGTATATATAGAACAATAATGGATTAACAAGTAATATTAAGGATATAATAGTAATATTCAAGATGAATATGTGAATCATAATTGCATTACCAGATGTGCAGAATTATGTATGTAGACTTTGGATGTGTGAGTGTTATATACTTATTATACTGCATCATCCAGTATGCATATAACCAAGCAATGCAGAGGATGTACACATTTATAAATGTACTTTAAGTCATTATAAACTCAACTACTTCTGTATAACACACTGTAACACATGTAGGTTAACTACATCATTTTTGTATACTTAACGTCAGTATTTAAAATGTATGACTCCTTGACTCAACCACACTTCCCCACTGAGAAGAAGGTTTTTGTTTAAAGGATAAGTTCACAATTGTTCAGATCTGACTTAAAACAGCAGGTGCCCAAACAAACACTGAAAGAGGTTTTCCCCGCTGTAATTATTCTTCCTGTTCATACTGACTCAAATGCGTTTTCAATGTAAGTGATGGTGGCCAAAATTCAGTGAGTCCACATAGTCATTTTGGGTGAAAATGCATTTTAAAGTTTATCTAAAACTTGAATGAGGCTTCAGTAGTCTGAATTAATCATATCAAGTTAGGGCACCTGACTATTGTTATAATAAAGACTGGTTGTAAAGAGATGTAAGTTAATGTTTCTTTATGAGTTCAGAATTAGTAGTATTTATTGTCTTTTTTAATTTAAGTTGCTGTAGCTGTAAATAGCTGCATTATTACTCACCTTCTCGTTGCCTCTGCACGTCTTAGTCGCAGAGGGTCATCCAGACCTGCCTGTCTCGCTGTCAAAAACCCCAACATTGTTTCAAACTTAGAAGAAACTGCCTTAAATTTTAAGTATTAGAGGAAAGAGTAGCTCATTCAATAGCTAACATTGGCTAACCTAGCTACTGGCATGCTATCTACAATGAAGTACGAGTTTAAACCAAATAGAAACGTTGCTCGTCGAATAAGGCATGATAGTGTATCTTGAGCGGCGTAATAGCAAAATGCGCTATTTAAATGCCACTAGGATACTATTTTGGGGTATTTTTTCTGCATATTTTACATTCAATTCAACTAGCATCGCAGTAGTTCAGACACAATAGGACGCCATATTGAAACATGACGTCCTTTCAATAACAGATGCGGTGATTGGCTAGTCAAGTAGCGCCAGCCAATCACAAAGCAGGTTATAAATTATTCCCTCAACCCTCCAACACTTACTTACGTAAACACCACAGTGAGAGGGCAGCCAGTTTACAAGGGACACCAAAAACCACCAAGAACCTTCGTGTTATCCTGTTAAACATGAACAGGGTTGCAGGCGCTTTACGCCGAACCTTTGGATTAATACGTGAACACGTCGGGACAGATCATCTGGGAAATAAATATGACTTTGTCCCTGAACAGAAGACATGGACAGGTAAGTTAAACCTTGCTGTGCTAAAATTAGCTAGTTTGTTTATAGTCTTAATCCCTGTACACTAGTGGAGATAAAAGGCAGACATTACATTTACTTCTGCCCCCTTGTTCTTACCCTGACACCTCACTATCTCTACTGGACGTGGCTCAATTCATAAACTGAGCTGCTGTCATCCCTTTCTTTTACTAGCAATTGGTAGTTAATTATCATTAGGGTTGGGAAGGTTACTTTGGAAATGTAATAGGTTAAAGCTTACTAGTTATCCCATTTAAAATGTAATACGTTATGTAACTAATTTAATTACTTAAAGTAATGTAACTTATTACATTTGATTAATTTTTGATTACTTTTGTAATTTTCTAGCAAATGTTTTCAGCTGTTAGGGTAAGTGTAACCATTAAGCACCAAAATCTAAGTTCAGGTGTTTTTCATGGATACTGACATGATTTATTAAGGGAGATCTTTTCTTATAAAGCAAGACTTATCTCTCATTTGAAAATGTATTCATTAGTTCATATAGATTTTGAAATATAGAATAAAGATATTTTATGAAAAAAGTCAAAAGTCAGGCATGGGCTGAATTGGTACTGTGACACCATTTCACCCCATGTGTGCTCCAAATAAGCCCACGTAAATGGTTTATTTACAAAATATATATTTTTAGAAATTGATTTCAAATAAATAAACACAGCAATATATGTCTTCAGTAACATGTTAAATATTTAAAAATGAGGAAAAAACCCTTCTGAGCAAAATCGTAAAGGTCTGACTTCAGATGTAACCCCTTTGTAATCATCATCATTTTCATCAGTAACTTTAATTTAGTTACATATTTTTTTCGCAGTAACTAACAGATTACAGTTACATTTATGTTGTAATTAAATTATGTAATGTCGTTACATGATGTAACTAGTTACTCCCCAACACTTATTATCATTGAAAAATCTTAATGGTCCCCTCCAAACATATTTTAAGATGTATTTGAAATACTCCACTTTAAAATAATAATCTGTGTCTGACATGATTTTTCCACAAAAAAAAGTAAAATTGTATTGTTGAAATCTTTTAAATAGTATCTACTCCTTCACCCTCATTGAAAAATATAGAATCTATGAATATGCAAATATTTTCATTTTAGAAGTTGAACTGCTTCACCTATAAAGTCCATTCTCGTGAACTGGAGGCTTCACATTTTCCACATGACACTTGTCTGAATTGAATATTGGATCAGGATTAGCCTCCAAACTATTTAAATCAGCCTTGTAGACTTAAAACTTGATTTTCAGTGAGCACAGAGCAACTTTTCACTTTCAGCAGATGAATTGAACACAGTCTTCTGATGTCAAACTCTGCACATACATTATTCTGCACAGTGAAACTCAAACATTCAACTGTAGAGAAAAGAAGAAAAAAATGAATGGGGGCTGGGTCGGTGGAGGGGGATTTAAAAAAATATGTCTATTTTGCATTTGCACACATTTTTCTCCTTCCATGTGCTTCTCTGGATATGAGATAACCTTTACCCTTTCACCCTTGTAGTATTACAAGCTTGCCACTAGATGGAGCAACCGGCTCAATAAGAACATTGTCATTATAGAGTTTTTAATAAGATTTCTTATTCTGCATTTCTTGCAACTCACTGCAGTTAAGATTTTACTGATATTGGAAGCAGAATAATGTGGCTGTAATTATCACGGCTCCATTGTCACTGGCCAACAAAGAGGAAAAACTCCTCCACTGCTGTAGATGAAATGATTACTTGTCTGTGATGAGGATTTAGAAGGAGGTCATATATCCCTACTGAGACATGGCAGCGCTACAGTATGTAATGCTCAAGCCAAGCAGCAGAACTGTGTCATCGTGGGCTAATCCATGGTGGGATGCCAATGGTGTCCTAAACACCGACTCTGACAGTTAGAAGGCCAAGGACACGCTTTCCGGGTTTACTGTGAGTCCTTCTCCAGCTGCACTATCATTCCCGGCAAGTGTCTAAAAGAAATATATCGAAGACAGATAAATGTTGAGGTGTTGGCCTGATAATGACCCACCTCAGCAAGGGAAAGGAGGTTTGATGACATCCTACCACAGGGGCCTTCCTTAATTTGGGGAGATGCTTATGTAATTGATCACTTTTATCAAATGATAACAAAAACATATTGTGGAAATTTCCAGTGATCAAATATCTGACCCAGAGCTGCACATGGACATGTTTTGTGTAAAACATAGTGATGCACTAACTGTGCATTAGTCCTGTCTTGGCTAGTTTAATTAGCACAAGGCTAAGGTTTGTAATTCCTATTCTCTTCACCTCTTTAAATCAGCTGGGGTCCTACCGAGAGTACAGACCACAGGTCAGGGGTCACAGGTCAAAGGGTATGGCCTTTGGCTGCCCCAGACATGGCACTGCTGTTAACCAGTCATCCACTTTTGTCTTATTAGTCACAAAGGGTTAAATATCTTGATATTTGCCAGACTTATTATGCATGACTCTAATTTCAAATACTGCATTTGTCTAATCTGGGAACTATGGTTTTTATTTATTTATTTAGCCTTTATTTAACCAGGAAGTCCCTTGTGATTAAAATCCCTTTTTCAAGAAACAAGGAACAATTAAGAAACATAGAGCACGTTAAAAACAGACGAGAGACAACAGATGCATAATACAAAATCCAGTTTAGGAATAGCTCTATTCAGTTCAGGTTTGTTTTTTTTGTCAGAGCTTTGAACTCTCCCAGGGAGACAATATTATTAAGCCGTAGTGTGTTCTGGAGGTTATTTCATGACCAGGGCACAAAATAGGAGACAGCTGCTCTATCAAGTTCTGAGCAAATCCTGGATATCTGGTAGAGCAGCCATCTAGTGGGGGAGAAAAACATAGGCTAACAGTTGTTGGAGAGTGATAGGAACTTACACAGATACAAAGGGAGTTTTCCCAGTATGTGAATAAAAACATACAAATGTTGCTGTCTCCTCGTGGGTAATGAAGACCAGATAACCAGATCATAAAGTTGTACACAGTGACAATGAGTTCACCTGGGGATCATTTTATCCCACTGGCAAATACTTGCTTTTGTCTCCCTCTCTTGGTGCCACATTATACAACCTAAAAGTCATCATTTCCTAGTACACGCTGAACATAATTCATACTGGACATACATTACAAGGATGTAACCAGGTTGTTTAGGGTTTTTTTGTTTTGCTGGAGAAGGACCCACCTCTGGCAGGTTGCAAGTCAGGTTTCTTTCTGACTGAACTTGACTTTGTGCTTCACCTTTTTCTCAGCAGTTTGTGGGCAAAACATGCGCCCACCTCATATTTATAATTCATTACAAGGCTGCTCCTCCACCCCTGGCTGTCAGACTATTCAAATGAGACATCACAGAAGCCCATTTTCTAGCACGCTACAGGCTACCATCCTCACTGTCCAATCACAATGAGTGACACTGTAGAGAGGCTAGTTGGCCTGTGGAAAAACTGATTCTGCAAAAAAACACTCATACATGCCAGACAGACTCTGTCACACACACACACACACACACACACACACACACACACACACACACACACACACACACACACACACACACACACACACACACACACTAATACAGTAATTATTAACAAATAGAAATATATGGCGCACACATTTGCCTTTTTTATCCTGCCACTCACCCCGTCCAGCCTTGTGGAAATAAAGCAGATGCATTATTCAGTCCATATGTCTCGCTAAAGTGAGCTCTTTTTGATCTTAAACTGATAGGCCAAGCGTGGGCTCAGGGCCTTAAGGCATGGACCGCAGGGCTTTCCACTGCAGCACATGAGTAGTGGTTAAAGTAGGATGAGGAGTCTCTCTACTCCTCCTCTCTCTCTAGTACTCGGTCCATCCCTCTCTACCTTTATCCATGCTTTGCTGATTCCATTTTCTACCTCTTTCAATCTGTTAACTTTAGGAAACTGGGGCGTAAGCAATTCTGTGTACGCTATGTATGAGGATGTTAGTCGCTAAGACAGTAAAATAAAGGCAAAGCAACCTCCTTGTTTACTGTTGTTCTGCCCTGTCTGATTTCAAAAACCTCTCCTTACATTGACCTCTTTATTTGCCTCCAGTTAGTCCTTCCTCCCCTTGCCCCTCCCCTTCATTGCTGCCTCTCGATTTTCCTCCTTTGAAGCCATTCCAGTGAAGATTTCTATTCAGAACATTAGAGTAGTTCAGTAGTGTGGAGGGTTAGGCCCAGCAGAGAGCTCTCTATCCCCCATCTCCTCAGATGCTGCTGCTCTTGTGCCTGCACATCAAAATGAATAGGCCTCGGTCTAAAGTACACGCCTAGAGAGGGAGAATCTCTGTCTCTGCCTTTAGAAAAGGTCCAACTATAGAGGCCTACTGTGTGCTGCTGCCCCATAGAGAGAACTCTGCTGTAGGCTGTGGAGCCCCAGTGATTGTTGTCTATGGCAAGGCTACAAGAAAAAGCCACTGGCAATCTGGCCACTGGTCTTTAGAGGGTCTTTGCCTTGGTGTTGGCTCCATAAAGCTAAATAGAGAATCTATATTCTTCTCTCTCTTTCTGTGCACGTCTGTCCCTCAGGCCCAGCTCTGCCTTACACTGCATGGGGCGCCATGTCATGCTGCCCAGATGAAAGCAAAGCATTCTGCGGATGGGTTCATTCGTCTTCAGCAGTGGGCTTGCAGCTTTGACGCCTGCCTTCCCTCCCTTTATTTAGGAAGAGAGGCGCACTGACATTATCGGCCGCTGCAGGCACATTTGAAAATAATTGCCTGTATGATTGCTATTTTTCTACCTCTTTGAGGAGGTGTAGCCTTTGTCTTGGAATCAATGGCTGCTCAATACTGGACAGGGAAAGGCAGTTTCCTTTCATGTCTGAGTGAAAAGGATGTATTTTTAGCACTATTCACTTTAACAGTGTGTGCCATGCAGTTTTAATCTATTGGTCCTCTCCACTGTTTGGAGAATGGAAGGGATTCAGAGGTGCGCCACGCTGTTGCAGAGAAAAGATGCATTGACTTGTCGTCCTATCACTATCCCTCTCTCTTTGTCTATTATTTATTTGATTCCTCAGCTCTGTTCTATGAAGTGAAAAAAAATGAAAAGGCCTCAGTTCTGCTATTTCAGGATGGGTGACTCTAGGGACTGAGGGAGGAGAGTGTGTGTGTGTGTGTGTGTGTGTGTGTGTGTGTGTGTGTGTGTGTGTGTGTGTGTGTGTGTGTGTGTGTGTGTGTGTGTGTGTGTGTGTGTGTGTGTGTGTGTGTGTGTGTGTGTGTGTGTGTGTGTGTGTGTGTGTGTGTGTGTGTGTGTGTGTGTGTGTACAACTGCACACTCAGTCTGTGTGTGCATTTGTATCAGCTTTGTTTTTTGTTTTGTTTTTTAAAAAAAAAGGGAAGGAACAAAATTCTGCAATTGTGTGTGTTTTCTCTCCACTTCATGCCCTAACACACTTAACACAACAACAGATGGCTGTGTGTCATCAGAGCGTTGATTCAAGCCACATATTTCCATGGAAAGAGTCACCGCGGAGAGAGACGAGGGTCCAAATGGCTGTTTATTCTGCCACAAGTCATCCCAGGGTGTGATGAAGGAAGGTCTTTCCTACAGTAGGACACCAAGTCAGTGTTTACTATGGAATGGCAATGTCCAGAGCTGCTACGGTAAATCATGTTAATTGATCAGCAGCTTTGCAATGCACAGGGTTTAAATGAAGGTTGTTTAATCATTATGGGGAACCAAGTGTGTTTAGCTCATCTTGTTGTATACTGGTTGCCAAGTGTATTTGTGTGTATGTGACAGAACATCATGGAGTGGCTTAACTACTTCATTAAAAAGGCATTTGAAAAGATAGAGACTGAAAATTACATACAGGCACTTTTATTTCTTATGGTGGAACATTAAAAATGGGCCTAGCTCCAATATGAGTAGTTTAAGCATTTAACAAGCCTATTAAACATTGCAGTATCTACAGAAGACCTGCATCTGAATACATTTCCGACTCCATCTGTCTCACAAACTACAACTTCTATATGAATGTGATTGTTTCCATCTCTTGCAAACTTATTTGCTGTTTGGCAAGCAATGACAGACCGTTAATGACGCCAAAAGAAAGAAGACAGCAAAATAATCAAATTCATTTTTTACGTTTTGCATAGATGTGAATCGCTGTCCGATGTACTCATGTCTTTCTCTGGTCAGATGGCCAGCGTGTTGTTTTGACACCTGAGGACTCCTGTCAGAAACTCAGCCAGGAAGACTGACAGACAGACCGACACGCATGCAGACATCTCTGGGAGCCTGCCGCTGCTTATTCAATTCAGAATATTTTAATAAAGCAGACAGGCAGAGAGAAATAAAGCTAGGAGTAAGGGAGGAAAGATAAAGCCGAGGGAGACTCACAGAGGGTGGAAAAGAAGGTGGGGTATAGAAAGTGAGTGACAAAGAACAAGGGGGATGCTGACATATGGGGTGAAATTATAGAGTGGGGGAAGAATAGAGAGAAAGAAAGTGAATGGAGGGTTTCTGACAGAAAGAGGGTGAAATGAGTGGGTGGAACAGGCAGACAGATAGAGGGGGAGAGAGAGAAGGTGGAGGTAGGTTAATGGAGGGAGAGAGCAGGGGACTGAAGGTGGAATGGAAGGAAAGGGAAGGGGTTGGATGAGAGTGATGGAGGTGAATAGAAAGGGGTGGACAGCTTGGTGTATGGACATCACACACATGGGCCTCAGAGGATCTGGGGTGGGAAGAGGAGGTCCACAC